>NC_135773.1:72506-148293 GCF_028453695.1 Augochlora pura | reverse complement strand
CTCTCTCTCTCTCTCTCTCACCGACGACTCTGCTCGCCTCTCTCCGCGCCTCTCTTCGCGGGCAAGTCTTCTCGAAGCAGAGTAATCCTGTCATTTAACATTTGTTATTTGACAATTTCTCAATCGTGTAACAATAGTTGATACACCACCGCGTTCGATTCCGTCGGAACGCGTTTGGAGACGGGCTCGTTATCGCGCGATCGTCCGAATCGAAGGTGCGAGTCGGAGCCGCGACCATTTAATCGTTTCTCCCTACGCCCTGTTTTTCATAACGCGAGCGTCCCCGAGCGGTTAATATTTATACCACGGGCCGCGACCATAAATCGGCGCACCCTATCGGCCCACCGAGTGGAAAGTGTTCCGAGGACAAGGAGTTAATATTAATAACGCGGCAAGCGTTCCTTTATACGCGCGTGGCCGTGATTCTGACAGCGTTCGTCCCATGGGACTAGGATCTCTCGCTCGGACGGTTCGCTGTTGTACTATACATATATGTATCGGGCGGGACGCGAATTTTTTCCCTCGGCGACTCGAGGCTGTCGGTCGATCGCACCGCTGCGCTGTCGGTGTTCGCCGCGTCGGGCAAAGACGCTCGAGCGGTCTGCACTACCATTGCGCGAGTCAACTCTCGCGCCGCATCACCGCCACCCGGGACAGTAAATGTGAAAAGGCGGGCTTCACTTTCGGAGGCGGACCAGGCATTACGATTCGCAGCACGCGCTCTTTCTTCTATTTCGACTACACCGTGACGAGACGAGGCGAGGCGAGGCGAGGCGAGACGAGGCGAGGCGCGCCGGTTTGTTTCCTCAGCAAACACGGCCATAATATTGCGTGTGGTCGAAAACATTTTTTCGCCCGCGAAACCACCGTCGTCGAATCGGCCGAAGGACTCTTGAACGGCGGTTCCCCGAACGTGGCGCCGAGCCGAGAAGATGTCTCTCCTGTAGCCTACGCAGTCTTTTCAATTCGTTTCGTAGCCCGCGCGTCTCTAATGTTCGGCAGACTCGCAGCAACGATCGCGCGATACTTCGCACCAGCCCCGTAAAATGGGATCGATCAAATTACGAGCCGACCGCGGAGAAGAGCTCAACAAAGATACGCGTCTCGTTTCGGAGGCTCTCGACGATTCGGTTACGCGTCCAAAAGTGTTCGAGTTGTCGACGGGAACCGAGACGCGTAGCGCCTCGAGAGTAGTTGAAGCGGAGGACGGTGGGCGACCGCTGCTCGAAAATCTTTGCGTTTGCGAAAGCAATCGTTTGC
Source organism: Augochlora pura (assembly GCF_028453695.1). Lineage (NCBI taxonomy): Eukaryota > Metazoa > Arthropoda > Insecta > Hymenoptera > Halictidae > Augochlora > Augochlora pura. Next base: position 147,033 of record NC_135773.1, on the reverse strand, counting down.
GTGTCGTCTCCTCTTCGTGCCAGCTGTTCCAGATCAAACAGCGTTTGACCGGCGAACCGATTATAAGCCGATCGTTGTTCCATTAGCACGAAATTTTCAGGTTTACGCTCGTCGTGGCTGAAACAAACACGGTCGGCGGATATCAAAGGGAGGACCGTCGAAACGATTGGCCGCGGTGCGTTCGGCCGGGCCGAAGAAATCTGCAAGCTCACGCCCTTGAAAATCCTTTCTCGCCGCGTAACTCGAGTGGCCGGGAGCCCCTGTATATCGGCGGTCCTCTCGAGGCTCCGAGTCCGAGCAACTTCGTGCGTCGCTTCTGCTGTTGCAACACATTTCTTCCGCGGCAAACAACGCCCCGCGGTTTACCTGGTAATTGCTGGAAACACCGGCCGAGTGTTTGCAGTGTCATCGAGGTACGACCATACTTTGACCGGTAGGTACCACCTCCTGGAAGAGTTCTCGTTTTCCCTGTGTCCGTGACCGCCGACCGCGTGCCTCGACGCCTTCTCCCCCTCGGGACCCATGAACCGTTCCGAGCCACGCGGAACGAATATTTCTCTGTCGCGGTAATTATCGTGCTCCATCGAACACTCGATGTCCATTTTCTGTTCGACGAAATCTATGCCACGATAATCGACGACTTGTCCTTGTCGCTGGACCGTGTTACGCGTTAACGACAAAACTGACCCAACAACGGATATTACTAATTGCGAGTAGAGTAAGACGATCGACGAAATTTAAGAACGTCGATGTGGCATTTTCTATAACTTTCCATTTGCTTCCCACTCTTCGCAACCCATGCTGCAGCCAATTTTCATTTTCTGCACAGTGGCGCTTTGATTCAATTGTGAATTTAGTTCGAAATTGTTACTCCGAATCAACGATTTCGTTCATCGCATCTGTAACAACGATTGCTATAATTCTGAAACAACGATGATGCTATGTTGATCGTGCAATGTACAATGTCAAATCCGGTAAGAATCAATTGCAGTTTTTATGCGATAGTGTCGCCTCTTACGGCGACATTAGAAAGCTCGATTCGAGGTTCGTTCACCGCCAATTAGTATATGGCAAAACGCTGATACTACTAGCCGAAACGAGTTTGGAAATTTCACCGCAAAGGGCACCACCGTTTGGGTAGTAGTTTCAGCTTTTAACCACTTACTAATTGGCGTTGTACAAACCCTGATCGGTGCTTCTTAATATCGCCACAAGAGGGGTTCCTCAGGCCATTTCAAGTAACCTTTTTCTTTGCCGAAATGCAAACCGCGTCTTTGTTAACGAGTTATTAATAAAAGAAGATAGCGAGCCAGCCGACTGAAGCCTATCTCACTCTCGGGGCGCGACAGAAGGAAAGGGTTGCGCTCCGGCTTTGAGCCGCGTTTGAAGTAACGAACAAGGATTCACAAACGATTGATCTAACAAACAGAACAGTTATAAACATTAAGAAGCCAGAAATAATTAAGTCAGCGCATCTTTGTCGATAAAAGTAGTCGTATTTCGTAACGTGCTCGTAGCGAAGAATTTCGAGAAGTGCTCTCAACCACTGGACTTCTATCTTTTATTACTTAAATCTAATTAGAGATCTGTGTCGCATCAGACATTGCGCACGGAACGTTTTCTGTTTGAGGATCTAGATTGAGAAGAAAAAAACGGACAGTCTTTTAAAAAAATCATACATAGACGTTACAACAGTCTATCGCATGAAACTGAGCGAACGACATAGCCGCCGTGAATATTTTGTGTCAAATGACACGGTATTTCACAGACGTCTACCAAAATCATTTCTTACAAAATCCCTAGATTTTAAGATTTTTATTTTTTGCTTACTAACACGGTATAACAAAATATCTATAATAGTTTACATTGTTTGACTGCTATTATTTGTTTTCCATATCGTCTTAAACAGACCAATTAAAAATACATTCTATTTTATTTCCTCTTATCGTTTTCTTGGTACGACGATCGCTTTTACTCTATACATTACTCTTGAAGAGCGCGGGAACCGATAAAACTACTGCAAGGAATAAAGTCTCCGTGTAAATAATCGCAACGGACGTTGTTTCGAAATCTGTACTTGATGCTTGTCGCATCAAAATATTACAACATGTACATCTACTTCGTTTTAAACGATTAGCTCGGCGTACAGAATGTATAATTTAAGATAAACAATATAGAAAACGTAACCCCGCTATGGTTAATGCTTCGTAGTTCATAAATCTACCGAAAGCGATTGAAATTTATTAACCGTGCACGCCGGTATTCCCGATTCGTCGCTCAACGTTTCGTCTACTTCCTGATCGTCTGCTTCGTCGTATTCTTCTTCGCCTCTCCGAATGCCTGAACATTCGTCCGTGTTCTCTTCGTCTTCGTCTTCGGAAGACAAGAGTACCTTTCCTGCGTTGCGGAAATCTTCTTCCCTGTTTCTGGCTTGAATCCATTTCACCAACTCAACGTCTGGATGATTCTCCCACTTTTCTGAAAGCATGAATTTAGTCGAATCAAAAATAACAATTTCTTTTCTCGTTTAGTTGTTGCGCGATATCATCGGTATCCGCGTTACCTTTGTCCTCCTGCCAACCCGGTGGATAAACGAACACGCAAATTTTTCCTTCCAACGCCATTCTCAATAATGAGTTAGCTGCCCTATAAGTATCGGGTCTAGCAGTTCGTGCAGTTATGAAATTGCGTTTAACAGCCCAGCCGTCGCAAATGTCCATCGCGGACCAAGTGTCGTCATTGTCCGGATGCTGAATTTTCAACAACTTTGGTAAATCTATTTTCTCTGCTAAAAACTTAACCGACGGGTATAGTTGTCTGGCTTGCGCGATTGGGAAAGAGCCCATCAGAATCTGTATTCGTTTCGGGACCGTAGATGGGAATACCAATCCTGGACAATCGCAGAGGCAAACCGTCTTTGTCAGGAATATAGTTTGAAAGTGTTTCGTGTGTCCAGGAGTGCGCGATACGCTTACAACTTTCTTTCCTGTACAACATATATTCGATTCAAGCTTTTCTATGGTTTCGATTTCGTAATTCTATGTATATATAAGTCTCTATTTACCCATCAGCGCATTCATCAGCGATGATTTTCCAACATTCGGCATTCCGATACAACCGATAGTCAACACTCCGTTTTTGTACCGTTCGTGTTCAACGTAACTAGTGTCTTCTTTTTCGATGATGACGGTGTCTTTGTGGTCGGCGTCGTCCAAATCAAATTCCATTTGCATTTCCTCCTGAATTTTCTTGTCCCACGAACTCAGGTCCACTCTATCTTTCACGATTTCTTTGCAAGTATTTAATAACGTTTGTGCTCCTTCTGCAGCCATTTTTAACTTTCCTCTTCTACGTCTTTTTTTTATTCCTTCTGTCTCGTTTGTATTACCACGTAAGTTATAAGTGGGGTACGATGTGAACATTAAAATGTGTAATTTCGGATACGTGGCGTGAAGGTAATGTTGCCATGCCACTACCAAAGCTGGAGGAGCTAAGTCAACTTTGTTTATTACTAGAATCATATCTTTTTTCAGCTCGTGCGTTACGTGACGATACAAATAGGGCGGAAACATTAGGGTAGGGTATCTGATATCGACAACGATCAACAAGATGTCGGACATTTCTAGAACCCTCCATAATTGTCTCCATGTTTCTATGTTCAATTCGAAGTAACTGTTAGTGCTCAATTTTTCCATGCCTTTAACATACTCCTGAAGCCAACAAGTTATTAGCCGATTCTAAAGATATACACGACAATAAACTTAAATAAAGATTACGATTGCTTACGGTAAAATACTTTTGCTCTCTTAATTCTAATCGTTCTTTCGACACGTTGAAATCCCATGGCGGTCTTTTGGGCATATCTATTTCTGGTGGGAAATAATTGTCGGAAACTTCTTGTTCCTTCAATGATAAACGTTCGATAGTGCTCCTAGATTCTTCCTTCTGTTTTAACAGTTCCTCTTTAGTCTCTCGAAAAAATAATAACGCGTATGGATTTTTATGAGTATTGCTGTGTTTCAATGGTTTGTTAATCCTTTCTGTGAAAATTGATTCATAATCGTCAGCCCCACTCGACTTCTCTTCATTGCCCTCGTCGTGACCAGCAGCTAAGTACATATAAAACAAAACAAGATAAGCGATTAAATGTAAGAAATATTATTGTTATTATTTCTTCTTATTATTATTACGATATTATACGTACGAAGCGTGGTAGGATTCTGACGTTGTTTTTTAGTTTGTAATTGCAGCCTTTTTGCCTTGCCGCTATATGGTTTTTTTCTCGGCATTTTTGACTCTTTTGTTCGAATCAACAAACTAGTTGCTCCGCGACAAAGTCACAGCTTCTCGACCAACCCTATTTTATCAATTGACCAACTCGGCAACACTGTTAACGCTTTTCTTCTTATGATTTATACGCGAATTCAGAAATATTTCTGGAAAGTTCAGATAACGTACCAACATAATCAATTCGTGTCACTATAAGAAGAAATGGGAGTGTCAAATATTTGTACTTACAATTTTTTACAGCAATTTCTGCCTCCATTCTCGACTGCTTAGCAAATTGCGGCCTGAAGACGTGCCATATTCCATGTAATTCAGGGTTGAGGATCAGTGTGGAACAGAACGTAGGGGCAAGAGTTTGAACCAAGGTCAGGGACGTTAGATTGTACCGGTATAGGTTGGAGTTTGATTGGTGGCGCAGCTCATGGTTGCTAATAGTTGTCGTTGAAACTTGGAACTACATTTACACAATGCTATGTGCACGTAGTGTTCAGTATGTGCCAGAGATGGTGCGATTAATCATTAATCTGTAGCGACTACCTCCGCCATTCGCCAACAGAGGGATTCCTTTCCCGAAAGCTACCTAAACCGCCCCTATTTTTATATGTACCACCAAACCGTCCCCTTACCTTTATCCCTGTCTAAGGCAGGGCCCGCTAGGAAAAGCCTTACTAATGAGTCCACCAGCGGGCCCGGAACGTAACAGCTGCTCTCCCTCTCTTTTCCGCAATCCTCGCCATACCAAATTCACTAGACCTTCTAGTAACGCGCTACAATTGGTGACCTTCAACAATGAACACGAATTGGATTGGACGATTTCAATAAATTGCCAATGAGACCCATTGTCCAATCCCACTTGTGATATGTAATTCTCTCATTTCTACTTTTTTCATCTGAGAGTGCTGAGAGCCCTTCTGAGAGTTCACTAGTTTAGTTTTCTGTCTGTCTCTGTCTGTCTCTCTCTCTCTCTCTCGATTGATTACCTTCTGTTCTCATTCTAAAGCAACTGCGTGAAACTGGATGCGCAATAGAGTGCTGGCAATGTGCGCGCTAACATAGAGAGTAAGAAAAGCGTGCAGAAGTAAGTTTGATAGATGTACTTTTTAGTGGATAAGGAGAAAATGATACGTAGAGACTACTGTACTTACTATATGTGTTTCTATTTGTCGGCGTTATAGGTCATAGTTATAGATGATCATAGGTACTCGTGTATGCATATATAATAAATTTTAATATCTTTAATCGATTGAAAATAATTTTATGTATATCGACATTTTGAAATTCTTTTAGTCGTGTTAGTGTCTTGCAAATGTATAAAAATGTAATCGTATGACATGCAGACGATATGCATATGTTCACCGTAACACAATTTGTCCGTCATATATCATTAATTTCACCTTTGACATTTAGTTATAAATGTATGTACGAAAATAATATCGAATGCAGATATGCATATAATCTACTTACTCTCACTGGAGAAATTTTATCGTATTTATATAAATGTACGCTCATACTAGGTTAGCAATTCTGGCAGTAAACTACATATGCACATATACGTGCATGTATACGTTAGATTATTGACTACGTGTCAGTATAAGCGACTTGTATCTGCAACATTACATCAGAAAAGATCAGGTTCAAATTCGAAGTAACGTGAAAACTCTGATAATTGGCAGAGGTTGTATAACAAAACAGAAAATGTCCGGAAAAGAAAACATAGGTTCGTCGCCGGGTAAGTTCTTATCCGATAAACTATTTATTTAGTTTTTCCAAGTTTATCGTTGTTGCGTTGTAAGAATTATTATAGACGGGTTACTAAATTATGTTGTAGATGCTATTTACACGTCTCAGAAGAATGGTAACGATGAAACGGGCGATGGTTCAAAATGTAATCCTTTCAAGACGGTATTAAGCGCGTTGCGATACGCGGGGAAAGAACCGTTTCCTCCAATTTATCAGGACTCTCAAGACAGTACTAAAAAATATGATTTAGTTTCTAAGTCTCAGTTAAAGAAAGTACAAAAAATATGGTTAAGAGAACAATATAAAAATGAAGATAAGCAAAAAAAGTTACAAGAGGATGAGGAAAAGAGGTTGAAAAACTTAGAGGAGGCTAAAACAATTGTAATTAAAGAAGACATCACTTTGGAACCGGCTAAACTTATAAAAATTAGAGATGGCATAGAATACAGGGGTTCGCGTGTAAAACTTTTTGGATGGGTGCACAGACTTAGACGTCAAGGTACAATATTACATTAGAATTTACTATCCTTCACTTCACATTGGTATATGTTACAGGTAAGGCTTTGATGTTTCTTACATTGAGGGATGGAACTGGATTCCTGCAATGCGTAATCAATGATATCTTGTGCCAGACGTACGAGGCATTGACATTATCTACAGAAGCATCTGTCCAAGTATATGGAATTCTCGAAAGCGTGCCAGAAGGCAAAAATGTAGTATACATATTGTCAGCATTCACCAACGCGACGCGTCTCGGCATACGTGGATCAAAATTTTCAAAATCTTAATTTCCAGGCTCCAAATGGACACGAATTACATGTAGACTATTGGAAATTAATAGGCGCAGCTCCTGCTGGAGGCGCGGATTCTATTTTAAACGAGGAGGCTCATCCAGATGTTCAACTGGATAATAGACACATCATGATACGTGGTGAAAATGTACAAGAATTTGTATAATCGGTAGTTTCAGCAGGATCATTTATTTTAGCATTATCGTTAATTTATTTGTTATTTCAGACGTCTCGTGTACTGATGATGAGATCCATTTTGATGCAGGCATTCAGAGATCATTACCATGACAGAGGATACTATGAAGTTACACCACCGACATTAGTACAGACACAAGTGGAAGGTGGATCTACGTTGTTTAAATTAGATTATTTTGGGTAAATATAGGAAAATATTGTGTCGGTTTTCTTGCATATTTTCATCTTCAAAGGGTATCGGTTATAAAAACAATTTTCGACATATTTATCACTAGGGAAGAAGCATTTCTAACTCAAAGTTCCCAGTTATACCTTGAGACTTGTATTCCCGCGATGGGCGATGTTTATTGTATTGCCCAGTCTTACAGAGCCGAGCAATCTAGAACCAGGAGACATCTGGCAGAGTAAATGCACAAAATTATATTCTTAACGGGAGAAATCTACAGAATTTTGTTCTGAAGCAAAGTTCGTAAATTTTAGATACACGCATATAGAGGCAGAATGTGCGTTCATTACTTTCGAAGAATTACTCGATCGATTGGAAGATCTAATATGCGATGTGGTGGACCGTGTTTTAAAATCACCTCTTGGTCACCTGGTGAAAGAATTAAATCCAGATTTTCAAGTTCCAAAGAAGCCTTTCAAAAGGATGAATTATACCGACGCGATCGAATATCTTCGAAAGAACAATATAACTAAAGAAGACGGAACATTTTATGAATTTGGCGAGGTACGATCGATTACTGTTTCTCATTTGGAACAATACGTTTCTATCGTCGTTAAATTCTGTAGCTATCTCACGTGTCCTAAAGTTTAATTTAAAAAAGAAAATTAATTGGACAGATTTTGCTTGATTTGCTATTTCATACGCGTTTATGTTTATATGAGACCAAACAAGTTAAACATACAATTTTTTTTTCTACAGGATATACCCGAAATGCCAGAAAGGAAAATGACCGATACGATCAACGAACCGATAATGCTCTGTAGATTTCCTGCAGAAATAAAGTCATTTTATATGCAACGTTGCGCCGATGACGAGCGGCTCACAGAATCCGTAGACGTTCTCTTACCGAACGTTGGCGAAATTGTTGGTGGTTCGATGCGTATTTGGGACCAGGAAGAATTATTGGCAGGCTATGCTCGCGAAAACATCGATCCAAAGCCATATTATTGGTACACGGATCAGGTAGGTCGACGATCCGTCATTATTTAAGTATGTAAATACTTTGATCGCAAAGTTTTATTCACTGCACAACTTTCAGCGAAAATACGGGACCTGTCCTCACGGTGGATACGGATTGGGACTTGAAAGATTTCTTTGTTGGCTTCTGAATCGATACCATATACGCGAGGTATGTCTCTATCCGCGCTTTTTAGAACGTTGTAGACCTTGAAGAATTCAACGAATATATCGACGCATATTATTCGAAACGCATTTAACCTACATTACCGGTAAATATATACGCTAAATTGTTAAACATATTAATAAAATTGAAATCTCCCCGTTTCGTTTTCTTCATGAATTTTCTTTTTTATTTGCTTTCTAACGTAAGAGAAAATGAGTCGATTGTTTTAATCGATTAAGCCTATCCCGGCCGATCGACGACCGATATTCTCTCCTAGTCTCTATACTCCCTTAAACGTCTCGGAAATGTCGAAGTTTACATCAAATATCAAATATAACTGGGTGCTAAAGTAAAGAAAAAACATCTGTTTTCATTTGTGGTTTCATTGCTGTCGTCAATATACACATTCAACGAACAATGTTTAATTTAACTAAGTTTGCCTGCGGTAAATGTTTCTTTACATGATAAAAGCTATTTTTAAAAATGTATCCCGTTACAACAATATTACAACAACAGTATCTTGTATAAATACAATAAATTGCTTTTTGTAACGAAAAGTTAATTACGTAATACTAAATAATATTTATTTAACACATGCTATTAACAATTCGAGGTTAACTCTGAAGTACCTTTTCAAACTTTACACGTACTCGAAGTGTAGAAATATTTTCGTATATAATACATACATACTACGTTGAAAGTTTTAGAGGTGCCGAATGATCTTTTTATACGAGTGTATGTTTTTATATGTATATATGTATATATACGTAGCATTCGAAGGCATGAAAAATGAAATGTTGGGATATTTACTGAAAGAAAACGATACAGGTTGTACCCCTTTCAAAATGATTTTCTTTCGACGAATGAAACCAACGCAGAAATTTCTCTGGGTAAAAAGAGCAGTACACGTGTGGATGCTTTACCAATTATGATTTAGCAGAAACTGAAGGAGAAACTGAATTCTCATAAAATATCGTGCAAGTATTTAAATATTTACGAGGAATATACACATTTATGTATAATATTTAATATTGAACGTATTTTCATTGAAATCGTTTCGTTCCGATTGGTTTAGTTAGCATGTTTCTTCCATTATTCTAATATAAAGTGTGCACAACGCAATCGCGTTCCGGCAACTGGCGAACTTTCATAGAACCATCCGCACCACAGGAAAACAAACGTCCCGCGGAATCAACGTGTAACTGCGTCACACCCTGAAAAACGGTCTTGACGTTATTACTTCGAGATAAATGCATTGATTGTACGCGATCGACTTACTTGTCCAATGTTTTTGAAGAAACTAGACCGAGGATGTTCTCCGGGGAAAGAGTAAAGCAGAGAGTGGACGGTCAAACCCCATATCTAAAAAGAAGAGACGAAACAACGTTGCGATCAAGTCGTGCCCTGTACACGGATAATGGCGGTGATTGTGACCAGCAAATATTGAAATACCTTGATGTCACCGTCTCCTGCCCCGCTGACGAAAAATTCTTCGTGCGGGTCAAGAGCCAAACACTTGATAGCTGACTCGTGGGCTTGAAAACGGTGGCGTTGTTGCCTCTGTCGAACATCGAAAATGGTAATGTCGCCCTTCTTTCCACCACTGATCAACAGCTGATGCTGGGGAGCGAGTATCAGCGAGCTGGCACCTTGTTCGTGACACGTAAAGCCTAAAATCACAACGAAAAACAAACAGATTCGCGTCCATTCGGTTAACGTCTGGCTTCGATCGAACGATACGTGCCTTGAATCAAGGATTTATTTTGCGGAAGCAGGGTATCCCAAAGCGCAACGTTACGTCCTTCTGAACCATGTCCGGCGGTCGCTATTAAACTGCACGCGCCGAGGAAGACAAAATCTGCCGTTACTTTGCTATGACACTGATAGTTCTGAAAAAAATAAAGGTATCCGACGGGTAATCGAGAGCGATCCGTGTGCGGTTCGCTGTCGAAAACATGAAAATTCTTACGAAGAATGGTCGAGCGGTTCCTTCTCTGCAAGCTACTTGAAAGAGGCTGAGATGTCCATCGGAATCGGCGACGCCAAATTTATTTCCGTGCTGCGAAAACCGTACGCGGGTCACCTTTGCGAAGGTTCCCGGTTGCCTCGGAGTGGCCACAGCCGTCTGATGTCCCCATTCCCAAAGCGAGACCGACCCATCTTGCGAACCAGTCAGGTCTGTTTGCGAATCGACGATACAAATTGGACAGTTTCATTTCATTTCATTTCATTTCATTTCATTCGACTAATCACCGATGAGAAAACGAGGCAACTGTTTTGCAAAACTGATTGCCAGAGAGGCTAGTAGCTAACAAACGGTATGCTTACACAACGGCAAAAGTGGATGCGACGAGATTCTTCTAATGCCGTCGATTTTATGCTTCAAGATCTGTTCGAACAAAACAAGGCCAGCATTGAGTCAAAGTTGTACCATCTCCGATGTTTTCGCAATTGATAATTTCAAGTACATTTATAGAGAAAATTCTTGTGGCAAATCAAAAGAAAATCTAGGGAAAATACATCGAATCAACGAAAAACTAACGTAAACTTTGGCGTACAGATGTAGTATAGTAAAAAATGCAACGGGAGACGAAAACATGTACGAAAATAAAGGAAAATGGATACATATAGGAGAAACGTATGCCGAACGCATACGCACAATTACGGTACACAATACAGTACAGTATCAACTCGCAACTAGTGTGAAACAGTCGCGCAATTGGTTGAACTTTGGGCTATGGCTATACGTTTTCGTATGGTAAACGTCATGCTGGATGAGGGGAATTTCTCTTTCGCATTCTCGAGGTTTCATCGAGAAGCTCAAGCTAGGACTAAATGCTCGCTCCGTGGACGTGTACGAGAACAATAGTTTTCTCGACCGATCGCTCGATCAGATGAATCTGTACGTTCACAGCACGTTCACGGTACGTTTACAGATCCGTTCGATACCTTTGCTCCGCGATCTATTTGTATTCGCATTCACGTTCACAGAGACGCTCTTCAGTCCATTTGAATGATCGAGGCGAAAGCTGCTGATCGCGTCCCGACTCGATCCATCGAGGTCTACTGCCGACTTTTCGCAACAAACACGAAACATCTCGCGTCATCTTTTAATCGAATCGATCTCTACAGCTTTACGAATCAAATGGGCCAAACTGTTGGCGGTGAGCTCAGTAGACCTCGGCGGTATTTCAAGATTTGTAACGCGACGGCTAGATGAAAAGCACAACACAGCATCTAAATACTACGGACGACATTCAGAACGAACAAGATGCTCGGATTTTCTATACACACGCACACGCGCACACACGAAGGGAACTTTGTTTAGGCATGCAACGTTACGAGAGAAAAACTTGTCAACTCCTTGGTGTCATCGATCGCTAAAGTTCTTTCTACTTTCAAACTTTATCAGCTTACGGACCGTTCGCGATTGCATCGAACGCGAATGGCTTCGTAATCGTGTAATTGTCGGTGTAACGGAATAGAAGAAAAGGAAATCGATGGTGTGAGCGAGAGGCGCGAAATTTCCACATGTTTCGCGTATCTTTCTTTCAAAATGTGTAGGTGGTGCATTTCTACGTATACATATATGTACATACGTACGCGCGTACGCGTGTTTGTATATTTGTATGGATATACGTGAAAGGAAATGAAAGCACGCGAAACGAAAAATGAACCGAAAATTTTCATTTCACGTTTTATGTTTCAGTTTGTTCGAATCGTAGAACAGCGACGAATAAAAACAATACCATCGTATACAGAAGTCGACGCCTCAACGGTTTCGACGAGGGCATAGTTGAACGAATTCGGGTACAAAGAGCATAGACTATTTTGTTTCGACCCTCCGCAAACGAAACGATACGATGTGTTCTCGTATGGTATGGATCGTTATCGTATGTCTCGCTACGCGTTGCATCGTTCCTCGCGAGACAGAATTTGTCACTTGTTCGTAACGTTTGCAACTGCTTCGACGTGTTCAAATATATCAACGATGCCATTTTTCAAAGCTAGAGTGCTATAAAGTATAGAAATGCTAATTGTAGTAGTATACGCAACGGATAATTGTCGGAATCGGAAAATCTACGAAAATAAATCAGTTACCAGGTGTCGCGGTACGTTCGAGAATACTGTTAAACGCGCCCCACTGGTTCGTAAAACCAATGGAAAAATTGAATTATTCGACTCAACAGAATTTGAACACGGTTCCATGATGCGAGAAGCAACGCTGGATCGAGTTCCGATGCTCTTGTGATATTCTGGACTAGAGCAAACCGTGAATCGTTGCAAAGTAAATTAATAGAACGGGGAGTGACTCAACGAATAAACAAGGAAATCGTAAAGTAATGAAAGAGAGCGAATGCATCGATATACTGATAATGATAACGGTAACGGTGACGGTGACGATGACGGTGACGGTGACGGTGACGGTGACGGTGACGTTGATGTTGACGTTGACGGTGACGGTGACGGTGGTGATGACGGTGGCGAATAAGAAAAAGAAACCGGAGAAATCAAAGAAAGTACCGAATGCGAAACTGGCACTAAAACACTATTATAGAATATATCATTATGCAGGCTAGAGTCTGTTAGAAGTTAGTCTCACCGGCTGCAACAAGTGTTTGCTTCTATCGGCAACAAACTGACAGAAACGCAGGTCGTGGGAGCCAGGAAAAGCGGGCATCCCCTTCATCTGAGCGAGCGAACGAGCCACCAGGTCAGTGACGACGGTCAGACGCGAACCAAGTTAGACGTTAGGCAAGCATTGAACAAGGAACATGTCTGTCACCAGTTGTGCTACTCTGACGTGACCCAGTGCGATGACTACTCAACGGCATTATCCAACTAATTACAGCTATCGAGGCTTCCTTCCTAAAAATCTCTCTCTCTCTTTTTCCCTCCCTCTCTCTCTCTCTCTCTCTCTCTCTTCTCTTTCTCTCATTTTTCCACTCATCTCTTGTCTACTCTTCATATCTCTCTCTGTCCACAACACTCACGCGACATCAAATTTTGTCCATGGTCCCATTTATACGATTTTTCTCAAGAAACAAGCCTCGAAGTAGCTACGCGTCTTAGCATATTTTCCATGTAATGCGAACGTTTTCTTATATGCCATGCAACGACGCACGTGGTGTAAACACGTAGAAAACTCTCCGTAATTTGATTTTTACGAACCGGACACTATTTCGTTATGTAAAAACTTGTACACGATGCTTTGCTTCTGAGAATTTTGTCGATTCTTGACGCGACGATTTTCAAATCATCAAATAATTTCGAGATTTATAACCCCCATGTGTCGTGTACGACAATAACAGTTTTCAAAAACTACATGTGCGATGTAATCGACATTGAAATTTGATGAATTTTATCGGGTAGACTTTTCCGCTTTTGAAAGGAAACAAACCAATATGAGTAGATCGTTTCCTTTGAATATCCTTTTTAGAGAGGGCGCACCGGAAACATGTCGTTTGGTATTTTTTGCACAGTTTTCGTTAACCGAGAATCGTTATTTCGATCATTCTATAGCTCTCGCATACGTACGAAAACGATCGCGAATGAAGAAGCGATCTAATCAAATTCTGACTATCGGTTACCGAAACGGTAAGAGTCGAGTAGCTTAGCGCTCCGTACTCGAGTATCCTTTAACCCAAATATTCCTGATGCAGGTAACGTCGCGACAGAGACGGAGATAATTCGTGAAAATACGTGACTATTTACACACGGAGCAGAGAATATCGTACAGGTAAAGAGAATATCAGAAACATCTGGGTTAGGCCGGAGCAAGATCACGATACGATACACGACACGATATGATATATGAATACGATACGACACGACAGGATACGTGAGATTGTCAAGATTTCAATCAACAAACATACGATAGAAGAGTGCTCGATATTTGAATTGCAATCGCGAGTTGCATGGTTAACAGGTGACCGATTGAAAATTATCAAGAATAACTTACCACGCTGGCTCCTCTTCCGCTCTGACTAGCAATGCCGGATTGCGGTTGGGGGCTGTTGGTTTGCGGACTTTGAGCGAGCATGGGTCGATCCGCTGCTGTCTAAACGAAAAGACGAACGAAAGTACGCTATAAAGTCGACTCGCGGTTTACCTAAATATGCTTACCTGAATAACTAAGAAACTGGTTGGCTGCACCGCTTCCGGTTCCGGTTGTTTATTCAAATTGATCAGATCGAATTCGCACTCGTCTTCCAACCAAGACGGTAGCTCGAGCAGCAACGATATATTCATCTCTTGTACTTCGCGTGGAGTAGCCAACGCCATTAGACCCGGATTCACCTGCAACGTAACCCAACGTCATTTTATCGTTGAGCAGCGACGAACGACCACTGTGGTTTCGCAGGGCGAAAGTAGAACGAAAATAAGATGAAAATCAATCAATTACCTGGTTCAAACAAAAAGCGCTGATGCTGTCCTGTTCCTTGTGAATGATACGGACTGGCTCGGGCAAGCTCGTAGTTCCGCTGTCGCTACCCTTGTCTTCCGTTGTGATTCCACGATTCAAATGATTCATCGCGCTTTGATTGCTCTCAAGTATCGACGACAATGATCTTCGCTTCCCGAACACGGCTCGTATAAATATATCCTGTACCAATTCTTGTCTAATCAAGAAACACCAGAGCCGATTAGCCGGAGCTGCCGACGCTAAGCGCGTGCTGATCGGGGAAAGAACGAGTATCATTGGTTTTGTTTTCGTTCGTTTCGACGGCTATTCTACGTATAATTTGTCAACGTATAATCTGAATCGTTTAGGTTCCTCTCTTACTTGAACGGTGTGTTTCCCTTCTCCAGTAACGATCGATACTTGTGTATCGCCGGTTTTCCCGGAGTGGGTGTTGGATCAGGTGCGCACCCGGGAATGTAATTGATAGGCGGCGGTCCCTTGTTGTCTAATTCTTCGCGCAACGTTTCCTGCCATTGGGCTACCACCGCCAACGTTCCGTGTATCAATGGGCTGCTAACCGGCAATTCTATTAACCGAAGAAAATATCGTCATTCTTAGGAACTCGATACCGAACCAACAATTTTCTCTACAATGTTTCTCGAATTACCTTGCATCTCTATTCCGGCGACGTTTAAGAATTCTTGAAGTTGCCGTTGCAGTATCTTCACTATAGCTAATCGCATCACGCACCAGCTGTGCGAGTTCGGATTCGAGTGCTCCGTATTGTCCTTTGGTTTTATCTTTGGTTTCGAATTAGTTTCGAATACGTCTTCTTCGTCCTCGGACGAATCCAAATCCGATACAGCCGAGTCGGACGAATCGTAATCGATCTCGTCCGCGTATTCGCTATCTATGTGCGGCTAGTTCGGTGGAAAGATGACGGAAACAAGTAAAAAACACACATACGTACGAGTAAGTATGTTAATGCCGAATAAAGGACGCACGCGAACGTTTAAACGATGTTCGAGGTTTCCTATAAGATAGCAACATCGTTCAACTATCAAAATGCAATAACCTACCTTCATCAGAAAATATGAAACCATGCTCATTTGAGGCGGCACAAACTGTTCTCTATAAGTCGGCTTATCCTCTTTCATGTTTGGTTGTTGGCCGGTGAACTGACACAGTACCTTCATATTCAACTTTACTCGCTGCTTCGTCAACGACGTCATGGTGCTCCACATAGCACCTGCAGTGGTTTGAATTTCGTTCGCTGTACCATCGCCAGCTCTTTCTATCGCTGCAGCTCCTGTTCCACATGTCTGTCCAGTTCAAACAGATAGCAAACGGTCAATTTCCGTACGAGTGTTTTACGAAACATAGGCAAGGACACCTAGTGAAATGGAACGACCTGGGGAGGTCGCTGTTAACGAGTGGAATATATGTACGTGTATATACCTGACTGGTTGTGCTCGCGACTCGTAGCAATTTCTTAACCCCGCCTCCAAAGAGGCAGGACCAGGTGCTGTTGTCGAAACATTGTCCCACGAGTCTGTAAAGAATATGGCTGTCGCAACTCCATAGAGCATAAACGAACAAGCTCATGTAGGTTGCTACGAAAGCTTCGCAGAGAAGAATGTTCAGTTTTGGCGTATCCTCGTCTTTCTCGCGAGCTAGTAACGACCGCAAGTTGGTTACGCCAGGCCACTTGGAGGGTGTTGTGTTAATGCACACACCATCGTCCGTCGAGTATCGACGGTGCTGTCGATTCGAGGCCACTAAATGTCCACCGGAAAACGCTTCCACTTCGGCGACAGCTGGAAAACTATGGGCCGGCCAATTCCTAATTCATAATAACGATAATCTAGCGGAGCACTCCGAATGCGATTCAGAAAACTTACCTGTCCGGTTGTTGATGTTTCATGACGAACGTATCGGAGTCGCAGAGCGATTGATAAATGCATGCGCTCAGAGCAACTGCTAAATCTCTCATTATGAATACTTCGCTGTAGTGTGTATTTCTCGTCGGCATCGGTGGCTTTCTTAATTCAACCAATGTTTGCAGCATGTCGTGAGCGAGCGACTAAAACGAAAAAGGCAATTTATTTCGATGATATTGCCCTTAAGCCATGGAACACGATGCGTGATTACGATTTTAAACACATATACATATGTGTGCGTGCAACCGCGCGCGTGCACACAGACATATTATACGTATGTTTAGCACGATACGTACCTGCAAGTGTCTGACTGGATCTGCAACAACTGTTTTATTGCAAGCTACGCTGGCGCTCAATAGAGGCAGCGTTGTTGGAAACGGAAGAGGACTGAGCAATTGTTGTTGCGTTTTCTCCTGTTGCAGCTCTTGCAGTAAAAGGACAAGTTCCATTCTTACGGATGCCAAACCTCCACCGGAGGCTCCGTGTAATGAACAATAGGAAAGCAGTGTTCGCAAAAGTGTTTCGTTCGCTGTAACCGGGCGTCCAAGCGGAATTTTATACATATAACATTCGCGCATGCTATACCGTATTACGTAGCATACGAGATACCCATTAATTTATTGTATCTATACCTTTCAACCATTTCTTTCTCCGGACGGCTCTTTGTACCTTGGCCTCAAAATCTAATTTATCGGCTACCAATATTTCGTGTAACGTCGGCTGTTCACCGGGCCTGCTGTGCGATTGTATGTCATCCACCATACCCCCTCCTTCGTCTACAAGCAAGAAGCACGATTGCTACGGTTAATCGAGAAAGCTAAAAACGTACCGCATCCTTCACATCGAATTCGTTGTCACCCTTACATTCTGAGACGTTGTACGCTTCCCCGTCTGAATTAACGCTGTAACTACAAAGTTGTCTAAGGGCATCGACTTCTCGTTCGAGCCAAACGTATAGTTGATATCTCAATTGTCCTCCATCCACTTCAAAACCAGTTGCCAACGTTGACAATTCTTCCATTAGAATTTTCAGACACGCAACAAATTTCAATTGCTGCGCCATAATATCCAACTGACCCGACGCTTTTCCATTTTTCTCTGCAAACGATGACGCAAACGTTTAACTTTTCACACAGCTCGTCCAAGTTTTCACTCACCTTCGTTCTCCGGCACTTTGCTTTCATCGGTCTCTATCCCATCTAATTTCATGCTTAAGGGAGGACTGTCGACATCGTTGGTTTCAGCAACATCGTCGTCCCAATTCAGTACCAATTCGTCTTCGGTTTTGTTATTCACGGGTTGGGACCAGTCAAACAAACCTATAGTCGTATCACGCATCGATGTACATTATCGTGTGAACACCACAGAAATTATGCGATAAAGGTTTGATCAGTTCTCCTTAACCTCGACAAATAAATACGTACCTTCGTCATCGTTGGTCTTCTTTGCTCCATCGTCCCAGCTTATTATACCCGTATCTATTTGAGAATCATGTTTCCGCGTTTTGCTGGGGCTATTCAGTAGACCTTAGAAATTAAGTAAACACGGGAAGAATGTCAACGATACGGAGCAAAAATCAACACGTAGTAGTGAACGATACGATGGTACAGTTAGAATCAAACATATACTTACTAGGCGAATCTTCGCAATTCGTATCCATTACTTTACTAGGTAGTTTCGACAAAACATCGAGGGCAAGAGCGGGGCAACCTGCTTTGAAGTGTGCGTGGGCTGTTGTAAAGTACAGCTGCCTTTCCAACGGGGTAATACTGTCTTCCAGCGTTAATTGCTTATCAGGCTGAGTTTTGGTGTCCGCGCCGTAACTAAATCCGGATATCACTACCGAGTGTCCTTTCTTCTTATCTTGGGCGGTGGATGCAATGTACTGTCTGATCAGCAGCGGATGCGTTCGAAGGTAGACGTAGAAGTTGAAAACATTTGGATTCGCTGAAACGATCGAAATCGATGAAAATGGAAAAGAAAAACAGTCAGAAGTCTAAAGAAACTCGTATCCGTCGCAGCCCCTGATTTCATCATTACTTACCTGTTGTACCTTCGGGTTTATCGGCTTCGTCGTTGTACTGCGGATGCAAAGTTCCGACGTTCGTCAAGAGCAACGTGTTCAACGATCCGGTGTAATCCTTAAGGATCCACAGCGCCATGCTGCGCAAGAACGGATCCGGATGAGCTTTGTTCATATCTTGATTTTGTCCTTCCTTGTCGCAACCTAAAATCTCCTCGTAAAGCAGTCTTCTCATATTCGGAGAAGTGGTGTCGTCCTCGTAGAGCCGAGCGATGACCATGGCCAACTGAATGTCGTTCAATTTGTGTAAACAAACGTCGATAGCATCTTTGAGAGCACTCGCTAAAAGGAAAAAGGCTGCCGCGTGTTCGAATCTCTGTTTACCGAGCAAAGCGAACGCATTTTTCAAGGCCGCTTTCCTCCAGCGATCCTCCGTGAAATTATTAGAGAAGAAGCTGGCCATTCTCTCGTCCCTCTTGTTTCGGAAGAGACCCCAAACTAAACTCTTCTTCTTCATAGCGAGGTAATAGAGAGCGGCATCGAGGGGTTCTTGTTTCTCTTGGAAGGCCGCTTTCGCGATTTTTTCGACGCATCGTTTCAACACGGTGTTGCTTCTGATCCACCAACCAACGCCCAGTTCCTTCAACACGCTCCACTTCGGCTGACCCTTTGCGTAAGAAGGTATCAAGCCAAGCAGTTCCTCCTCGGATTCGGAATGGAACGCCCAAACCAGATTGTTCGAGGATATACCTTGTTTCTGGAATTGTGCTCTCTGTGCGAGTGGAAGACAACGGATCAAGTAATTGTAATGCTTCATGGCCAATAAGAATCTCAGGCCGCAATCGTCCAACGAGTCCATCGACACGGTCCCGCCGTCAGGGATACCGGTCAAATTTTCCTTTGCGATCGCGTTCTTTGCTGCGTCTATCGCAAATCGCTCCGCGAAATCGACGTTGCAGGTAGACACGGTGTCGGCAAGAGCGAGCAGATGCATCTGATCCAAACTGGAGAGTCCAGGCAAATGGGTGTGCGTCAACAATCGCGAGAGCAATCTGCCTTGTCTCGGCCCGAAGTGAGATATTCCTTGTCTTTCCGGGACCGAAGAACGTCTATCTTTCTGCCGCGAGCAGTCGTAATCTTCGTCCAACATGTCGTCCAACGACTCGTCTTCGTCCAAGTTGTTATCGAACAGCTCGTTGTAATCCTGTTTGTTCTCCGTCTTGTGGGGATGCGGTGTATTGGTCTCTTTATCCGCGATCAACAGCGTCCAGAGGGGCAACGGCGATATCGAAGTTATCTCGGCATAATCCAACATCAGCTCTTCCGGAATCTGCGTGGTCGAACCTCTTGGCTCCAAAGGAGACGCAGTGCCGACGTAACTGACCGACATGGTCCTCGATCGGGACCATCCGCCGCCCCCACCACCTCCGCCGCCGACTCCGCCACCGCCTCCTCCGACCCCGCCGACTCCGCCTCGTTGTCTCAAACTCTCATCGTCTGTTCTCAACGGACAAGAACTTCCTATGCATCTGACCAGATGCGCCAATATAGCTTTTACCCACCGGATCTTTCCAGAATTCAGAAGTTCCATCAACTGTTTCGGATGATACTGGGGCAGTACCGGGCAAGCGATTCGCGAAGCCTCGAACAAGCCGTAGTCTGGCATATAATCGAAATTCAAATTCTCGTTCTGCATTCCTCGTTTCTTTTTCGCGTCGAGCATGGTCAAATTGATGCTGCTGACGCGAGAAAGATGCGGCATCGACGACACATTCGCCAGTCGTCTCTGCGACGTTTCGTGTGCCAGCGTTCGCAAATCTTCGTCCCGTAGATTTCTACTCGCTTGAAACTCATCCGACTCTTGATGCTGTAGATTCGAGTGGAAGCATTCGTTCTTGGGATTCGGTTTCCATTGCGAATAAACGTGCATCTCCGAATCCATGCCAACAACCAAAATACCATCCCTCACCCAAGATATTTGCATAGGCAACGGTGGAAGTCCGTCCGCCGTCGTCAACTCAATTTTTCGTAGTTTCATCCAACGAATTTCGTCGACGAATTGCGGTTGCGCCAACGACGACGCTTTCCGCAGTATAGGCCGATTGTTGCTCTGCGACTCTTTCATCGCTTTCATGTTAGCTTGCGCGAGATCCGAGCAGACTGGTGTAAATAACATAATCTTGGATCCAACGGCAACCGTCAAGATATGCGAACCATCTTCCTTCGACACCCAGTCCAACTGTACCAAATGCTTCTGTGTGAGCGGGCAGGTGTTGCCATTCTCTATAATCGACTTTCGCAAAGACTGGAGAGTACTGAACGAAGGCACTGCCAACAAACCTGCCAGGAACCGTTGTTTCAACCGTTACAGGCTATTATATTCTACGATACTTTGTCGCACGCGTGCGAGCTACGAACTTGTTACGATTCTCCTTACCTGCATTCGATTTCGTGGTTTCACCGTTGTCCCCGTTTCTCGGTGATCGAACATCTTCGTGACTAAGCGTTTGCAACACTTGAGTAAGCCTTTGCTTCTTTTGTAAAAATCTGCTGTCGTAGAGGTAACTCAGATCCAAATGCTGATCCACTGGAATTCTCGGCAAGTGTATGTTCTTCAAGTGGATCGTGTCTTCTAAGATCCATTCACTGCCGCCGGTGCTCTCGCATTCGTAAATGGCTACGCAAAGATTCACGTAACGCGAGTCGGGATCACTTTTTGTCGGTCGCGTAAACGACTTCCCATATTTGTATGCGCATGCGATTCGTCCGCTATACGCGGCGCTTATGTTCAACGGTTGCCCTGAAACAGAGTCAGTCAGGCTTAAATCGTTGCAAATTCCCCATTCTCCAACATAACGACCAGACCTAACACACGGTAACGATCAGTTGTAGTATTTTGGCGTACCTGTAATGTCGATCGTTGATTCTTGATCCTTTCGCAACATCTCCCATTCGCACCATTCGTAACAGAACTTTTCGTCCGAAGGATTCTTTGTCACTTTACATTTCCAGAAACGTATAGTGCTGTCGCTACATGCTGTTACTATAATGTACGGTGCGAAACAAGCAGGATATATGGAAGAGCTACTCAAGTGGCCAGCTGCTGGCGCCGCGTGCACCACCTGTCATTACGAGTAGGGAACAACAACGAATCGCATTAATGGACCCGTGGAATCTGCCTAACTCTTTGCTTAATAAGAAAAGAAGTTTTCGTCGAGTATGCCAACCTCGACTCCATCCGGCAATGGTAACTCCTGAGTACAGGCTTTCGTGGTTGTGATACGAACATGACTATTTTGTGGTCGTCTATGGAAAAACGTGTCGTATTCGCCATGACTGTCGCGACGCGTTTGACTTGGTCTACGAGACCGTTTACCCTCCATGGAAGTATATCGTCCGGGCGTACCTCCCTCTTCTTCTTCGTCTTGTACCAAATGAGAATCCGGAACGTACATCATCGATCCCGAAAGTCCTGTACGATGAAACGATACCCATGTAAAATATTCGTAAATTCTTCTAAATGCTTGCGTGCACATTGTCGAATTTAGTACCAGTGGTCTCCGGCTGAGAGGCTATAACCAATCGCCACATGTGCACCGTAGTACCATTTTGTGTTCTTTCTAACACTACTATGTAGAATGGTTCCTCGAAGATCGCGGACTGCTGCAAATCTACCATGGCGTCCAAGGCGGATTCCATTAAACCTAAATCGTTAGCAGAAGTATTTACGCCAGACTGTTTTTCATCGTTCCTATCTCCTGTGATCAGCTGTTCTTGAAAAACGTGGAGAAACTGCGTGTTTTGCCAATCCTAAAAAAAGAAGTCCAGAAGAAAGCTTATTTCCGTCAAACGATTAAACGATTAAAAATGACCGGTTCGCAAATTCCGTTGTTACTCACGTGCGTAGCATCGGCGATGGCATCCAATTTGATCACGCAGCCCGGTCTCGCCGTCGATTGCTGCGACACTATCTCTATCCTGCAGTGAATAGAGTGCCTGACACCATCGTCAGACGACATGTCCGTCGAGAGACTCGACATGGAATCCTTTTACACGGAAGACAACGAATCAATGTACGTTCAAATATTTCATCATCATATCACGACGGTCGAACGTCTTTTCATTTACCATCATTCTGCTTCGTCTTTCGCTACTCGACACTTCCGCCAAGAGTGTTCTAGCATCTATAACGGCTTGATAAACTCTTAAACTTTCCCCGTCGCTAGCAACGAAACACGCGCTCGGTGAATTCGACAGATTTCCCAAGGTAGTGCTAGGCAGTAACGTTGGTATCCAAGCCACGTTGCTGAACGCAGAGATCTCGGGGGAATTGATACGCGCCAATTCCGAAACACCGCCGCTCTTCGATAAAGGTCCAACCGTATCTACTCGCCAAAGTATCAACTCGCTGCAAAATCCCTGGAACGAATATTAAATATGGTAACAAACACCTAATATTATATTATACACGGAATACTTTTAGAATATCGACTCACGGTGGGGGACACATCTTTCGTGGACGCTTTAGCAGGACCTGATTTATTGTTACCCGAGTTTTCACCCGAATCATTGTTCCAGCATTGGGACCCGGAACATTCCGGTATATTGTGATGTGACGTTGTCACCAGCAACGGTAGAACCGGATGACACGTGATATCGTTCACTCGAAACCGATGCCCGGACGCCCTAGACGCATGTCCAATGCTTAATACCTGTTGCCAAAAGTAAAGTCGCCCGTTTCTAGATTTATCGTATTAACAGTATATTGTATATTACGCACGCGTAAGCATAACATGTGAGTAGCAAGCCGAACATGCAACCGAAAATATTACAACACAGTTTATCTAGCAACCAAAACGATTGCAGTAAATACCTGTGAAAATTTGGTTCTATCGGCAAACGTTAGTTGCCACAAATTCAAAGTACCGTTCGAGTGTTTCGACACCATGGAGACAATCGGGCTGGGATGCGTTAATAGATCGTTGATCGTCTCCTGATTTGTTTTACGAGTCTCCAGATGACCCTCTTTTTCTTTCGCAGAAGAATTTGGTCCAGCTCGCATGTCGTTGGTATTCTCAATATTTTTCAACAGTTCTTGACCCGCTTTCGACGTTAGCGTCGACTGCTCTTCGTCTTGTTCAATTAGACTCGGTAACGGAGTAGCGGTCTCTGCACCTACGCCGATACAACATTCGATCTTGTGGTCTCAAGAAAATTTCCGATTTTTTCGAAATTCGATCTTTGAAAACGCCAATGATATCGCTCACCGTCGTTGGACGTCTTCGTGGACGTCTTCGCTACTTCACGGATGTTTAACAGAGGGCCGCCGGTATTGTGCGAGTACATCGATACATTGTGACTCATTGTTGAGGCATCGCCGAGCGGAAACGCGTTAGGTATTCGCGTTGAGAACGATATTTGGGCTTGCCGAAACGATCCTGGATGATATTCGTCCAACCATTCGATGTGCCAAATCAGAAAGCTTCCATCGATAGGATGAATCGAGAAAAGTAGGTCGGGATTATGATGCCAATCTCGCAGCAATGTCTCTATCGTCGTATCCAAAGAATCCGGAGCATGATTCATCGAAGATGTTATATCCGTCGCAATCGAGTTAATAGAAGTGGTATTACTGTACACGGAAAACATTGCAATTATTAAGTAAGTATCAGCCAGGTATATGCACGTACCAGTTAATACCTCAGCGGTAGCATACCTAAGACTTTGATGCGAATGCACGCTGTGCGGTAAACTATGATGCGATGAGACCGTGTGAGCTGTGTGATGTTCGTCACTACTATGTTCTTCTTGGCTCATCGATCGAACATTGCTCCCTGACTTTTGCGCGTGTTGCAATCGTATTCCTTTTTCTATGATAGATAAGGCAATAGCAATTCAATCGAATCAAGTCGAACTAGCATCAAGTTCGACAGAATAAAAGAGAAAACGCTCACTCAAGGGACCCTCCTCTTCGGAATCGTGTTCCGCGTGCTCCATGTCCTGTTGTTGCAGTCCCTCCTCCTTTTCTACCACTTTACGGGTTAGTTCTTGCAAAATACTTTCTGCTTGCATCGTAAAGTGCATCTCCTTGTTGTTTAACCAATGCAGAATAAAATTCGGTTCTCTTTCCGGATCCCCGGTAATCAAACTTGGTACCAACGGTATATCTATAGGTACGGAGAATAAACATGATAGATTGTTCGCGTTTACGTTTTAAAACAAAATCTAGGAACGACTTGATACTAGTATGACTGACCAGTTTCCGCATTGATACTTGCTGCCAAGTGAAAATGCATCCCCGGATAGTGACCAACGCCTTGATAATTATTATGGAAGTCATGCACAGAATATGTGGAGGGTAAAGTTGGTAATGTTGGAGCCATTACGTGCCCCGCCTGATGCTGTTGTTTCGCGTGCCGACGAATATGAAAACACGTTCTACAAGAATAATTATATAATAACGCAGTATTCGATTGCTATCACGTTTTCGATAACAAAAAATCAAAAATTTACGTACTTCATGTGTTTCAGTCGTTGCATGAATCTGTGTTTATGCATATTATGATGTCGATGTTTACCGTGATGTCCATGTCTATCGGAACCTTCGAACTGGCTCATATTTGCTAAACCTTCAACATCCGGTGGAATTGTTTCGGCCCATACACGACAAATATTATCTCTACAGGATGTGACTAACATGTTGGAAACGGAACCTCTGCAAAAAGAAAATCCTATATGAATTTCCTCCAGAAATCTTCTTAGACCGTAACGTGTGTCGTACATACTTTGGCATGTATTTGCTAGTCTTGCGCCAAGATAGGTGTGTGACTGCACGTGGATGAGCAACGTAAACGAAACTGTAACTATCACTGCCTGTAGACTGCGAGACGTTTGTATGATCCACGTTCCTCGTTGAAAACACTAAATCAATTTAAACACTATTCTTAATTTCGTTAAAATCTTCGTAACACGAGCCATAACAGTCGACAACAGTACCTCATATGCACATGCATGCAGATGTATATGGCTATACATGTACACATAGATTTGAGTACAAATGTAAATTTACATATTACGTAGATATCGATATAGATACAGTATAATCTACTAGACGTAGGAGGATCCTTACATTGTTTGTTCTCGAACCAAATTTTAACTAATCTATCGTTAAATCCTGTGGTAGCGAACAACGTGCCGTCCGGACTGAAGCTCATCAGATGCACTGGTGTAGCTGTTCGGCATTTCCAAACGCAATTCCAGGCCCCCGGTTCGTTTCCATTGGTCGAATCTCCAGGCGCAGGACTGTCCGCTTCTCCGCCAATGGAAAAAGTAACCGTGCCAGCTGTAAACAATCATACAAATCGTCGAAATTCGTTCATCATTTTTAATAAAATCTAAATACAAGTTTTACGCAGGAAAGGTTCTTCTTCCACTCAGAATACTAACGAACACTGTATCGTACAAGGGCGAATATCAGGTTTATTCGCGCAAAAAATAAAATAGAAACTAACTTTGGAAAACGAATGTTATTGCGGCTTCCGTGAAATTAAACAGAAATAAAGTAAAGTAAATAACGAATTACAAGCGAACAAGTATCAAAGGATCAAGCAATTATGCTTAGTAAATGCTGTGTCCACAGTATGCAGAGGCTAATCGGTTTCCTTTAGTTAGCAAGCAGCAAATACTCTAATTTCAATAGATTCAAAACGCAGCTTAAAATAGTTGCAAAATTCGTAATCGATAAACACATAATACCATGTATTTGGATTACTACGTTTGCAATTGGAATTCAGAAAGTTAGCTTTTCCATTTTCGTGCTCGTATCGAAAACAAACTCACTGTCTGGAAGAACGTTCAGAGTATTTTCTTTTCGTCTGGATACAACGGTTTCTCCTGTTTGTGACAAATTCACCTTTGCTGCTGCACACAAGGTTACTGTTTTGACTAACGACATGGATGCTATTACTTTGATCGGAAGTGTCAAAATAACTAACAATGCTGATTATTCCAATATCCAAGTTACGTAAGATAAACAAGAAATACTTACATGGCTCCTCCTGGAAGGGGGTTATGTTTTGATGCCATAATTGTAAAAGTTCTCCTCCGGTTAATAACCTTGTCCCTTCCAAATTCCATGAGAGAGATCCGATGTTTGATTCCGTTTGTAGACTTCCTGTTTGCACCCATCGATATTCGAGTTGCTATAAATAAATCAAGAAGAGAAAGGGAGCAAAAGGTATCAAAATGAAACAACAATATACACAAGGCTAAAGTACACATATAACAGAATCGAGACACACGTGAGAACAAGTACTATGAATCAGTGGCGTTGGCTCAAAAATGCAAACTTGATTTTCATAGGCTGCCGCTATTTTTCCTGTGTCCGTACTGCAATCCAAGCAGCTGATTCTTATGTAATTGTGTACAGCTCCTGGAATTATTTGAACCCGTTCAAAGTTACTGGCAAGTATCACGATATTACAGCCTGCCGCGTACGCCTGCATCAAACAATAAATTATGAAGAGAATCAACACAAATGTCATACGTTGTAAAATTATAGAAAACATATAATGATAATAATAAAAAAGCGAGATAAGCATCTTAGTAATCGATATAAAAGAAAACTACGCAATGAGCGATTATCAACAAGCTGAAACGATAAGAAAGTTACAAGCGCGTAAAGAAATGTTTCATAAATTGTTACTCGATCGTTATTGAATTAACGTAAACGATGTAATATAAATACTAAAATTCATCAATAGTTAGGTGCAAACGTTCTTAAAATAACAATAACAATTCCATGTAAAGTGTAATCGAACAAAATGTAAATGAACTTACAGTGAATGAAATCCCCTCAACAGAACCAACGGCGTAACACCGATCTCCCGCATTACAGGCCCCACTTAATATTTGATGACAATTCATTATTCTTTTGTAAAACTAGTTCATTCTTTTGGAACCTGATCCGTGAACCAAAAACGTTGCTCGCGACAGCGATAGTCAACGGTTTTTCACAGCTTTCTTCAGCTATAAAGATGTGACGTTCTTCGATCAGCGGCCATCTTTAAATGGATTCCCACGGTCAGACACATTGCTACTGCTGCAAGATTCGTGACGTCACTGATCCCATTTACTTACGATCGGTATATATACGTACGCACAACGTACGCATGCGCGTACGTACCATTCTGTACACATGCGTGACATGCATACGTGCTGCAAAGTAGCAAAGGGTAGACCTCGAAAATGGGATTGGATGATACCAATGGATTCCAATGTTTCCAATGGCAATTTCCAATGATAGTGTCGCCGTCGCCATTCGATAACGTCAGCACACTCCGGTCCGCCTTCGTTCCTTCTCAGCACACAGGTTACATTCCATACCATCACTGGCTACTAGGTACATATGTATTACGTTAAAAAGGGAAAAAGAAAAATAGGAAAATCTTTATGTACCAGATACGCATCATTGTCATCGTGTATTTCAATTCAATTGTATTATGTAGATACATATACATATATTTAATTGTAGATAATTCATTGTTCTCTTAAACACGTGTTCCGTTGCAATATATGTATTTTCTTTATTTTGTTTTATCATTGCAATGGGAGCATCAGTGGATAGCACAGGAAGCATAGATATTATAACCGCGGTGAAAAACTTTCTTTTTATCACATCTGTATTCGATGTGATATTCACATCTGTACGTAGAGTATCGAGTTTATTAAAAAATTGAAAAATCTAAGGTCACAATTGTTCCGTTCTACGCGTATCTGGATTTTCATTCGGAGAGTTGACAAAGCATTGCGACTCCTCTCAGAACCCAATGTTCCGATGGTTTTACGGTAGGCAGAGTCATAGCGATCACGAAATTGGTCGAATGCCCTGTAGTTGACAAAATTCCGCGTCTCTCGCTAGTTTTGTAGACTGGACAAAGATAGGTGATTCCTTCCTGGACGTCGCTTCTCTTCACAGGAATCAGCCATATCTGACGATAGAAATTGCTATTAAAGCAACGTCTGATCAAACTACTGAAC
Organism: Augochlora pura; assembly: GCF_028453695.1. Classification (NCBI taxonomy): domain Eukaryota; kingdom Metazoa; phylum Arthropoda; class Insecta; order Hymenoptera; family Halictidae; genus Augochlora; species Augochlora pura. The sequence goes on along the minus strand of NC_135773.1, from coordinate 118,264 downwards.
GTACAAACAAGTATGTAACACTCTACACTACGTACACTATATGTATACAAGTTTATACTCGATACTCTACGTATCTATTATAGCTATATGGACGCGCGTGGACGTAGTTATACTTACAAAAGGAACATTTTCGTAGAGCACTTTTGAGAAACTTTCCTCCAGGATCATGTGTTCCATGTCGAATCTGGCACCGTCTAAGAACAATCCGTAAACGTACACACCATCTTCCGGATGGGTACGAATATCGTTGAGATGCGTCGCCTTCAATACAATGAATTTAAATTCCAGAAGATCTATGGGTATTTGATATTTTCTTGCATAATTTTGTCGACTTCCCGTGAGAAACGCTTGGGTGAAATAAAATCCAGAGATCCAGTAGGTTTTTGGCGGTCCGTCGTCGTACCATTTCTGTGGATCGATTCTATATTGTAATTTCTAATATTCGAACTGTCAGTTTCCTATTTCCTCTTTCTTACGCGTAAAAATTCCAAGCGCTGCAATAAATCGTGTACGTAACTGCCAAGCGGCTTCAGAGACGGATAAGAATACTGTTTCCATAGTTCAGGTATCTTGCTAGTTAGTATCGCGTCGTAAATATCTTCAAGCTCGAGAGACATCGCGATCAAACCTAGGGATCGGATCATAAATACGCGTCATTCGAATACCTATTATCCTCCGATGTCGAACTTATAACAAGTACGTATGTACATGTAGCCTAAGTACATAAGTAGGTAAGCGAACGTGAACGATGATAACCTTGAACGGCCCTTTGAATATTCTGCAGACTAGTTTTCACGTAGCGAAGAAGTTTGTTGAATCTGCCCATTTCTTGGACCAGAACTGTATTCATGCTTTGCTGGTAGGATGTTGGATACTTTTCAAGTGCCAGGGCGAGATCAAAATCGGCGGGTAGTCTGTCCGAAATGTCTCTGGCGATACCACGTACTATTTCATCGTTCAAAGTTTGCCCAGTACCTGACTTGGCTGTCTCCTGTTGCAAGCAAATGCAAATTCTACTTAAATATAAGAATACTTTAGTATGAATACATGTTATTATTTATCTGTTATCTGTTATGGTTCTGTATGCTAGATCAAGCCGAACGCGTTCACCATACGCGATGTCTACTCACCTTTTCAGATTCCCAACGATCCTACGTGCCGGCGCAAATGCAATAGAATGTTTTGAAAAGTTAATTGGCCGATAGGTAAATGAAGCAGCGGTCGGCACAAATCAATTATTTTGATCGTACCAACACGCATCTGTGCCCGCGACGTTCGTTCGGGTTTTATGCGGAGTGTCCACGCATCGTATGCATACGTATTGCATGCACAGCTGCGTAGTACAGCACAGTCCGAACGAACGCGACCGGCTTTCATAGTGTTACGAATCCCGAGAAACAGATACGTACCGAAACGATACGCACAGCGCGGCACCGAAATTATTTCGAATACACGACAAAGTATACATACCACGCGATCCTGTAGACAAGAGTACGCGAGATGCCGTAATGATCGAGTAGAAAGCACAAAGGAAATATGACAATTAAATGTTATGAAATAGGAGGAAAACTATATCAAGGCAAACTTTGGGCAAGGATACCTGTGTGAGTAGCAGCGACGAGAACAGAGTACTCGTTTCTTGTTGATCTTTGATAATGTCAGCGTTTTCGTTCATACCGAAAACACTCGGTTCAACGATTAGAGGCAGGTTTTTCGTGTATTCAACAAATGCTTCGTGTTCTCGGACGGTTGGACAGTAGTATATGGTCGAGGTGTCGTCGAAGTAGTAAGTTTCGTCGGCAAGTATCTTTCTGAAAAGGTGATCGAACAGATTAGAAGGAGCAGAGAACGGAAAGAGCCGTAAGAGAGCTCACTCGCAATAAAATTTGGACAGAATGGTGTTGAGAGTTCTACGATCCCACTCGTCGGTCACTCTGCCGCCATAATTGCATTCGCCGGTTAAATATTTGATCGCGTCGAATCTGACATCTGCGAATTGGTTCAGGAATAGATGCAACTGCAAAACGCTGATTCGCAGGTCGGTCTCGTTGAATTCGTACATAATGTTCCAGCCTATCGGACCGAATTTTCGCCTTTCTTGCACGACAGCGTGGAAAAAGCACAACGAGTAGAGAAGCTTTTTAAAATATTCGGGCTGAGAACAGGACTCGAAAAAGTCGGGATCGCTCAGCGGATCGTTCATATAAGATCTAAGGATGTTTGCTCGGAGGCCTTTCGGTGGTTCGTTGGTCATCTTGACGCTGTTTTCCAAAACGGAGGAAGGGAAGTGTTCGGAAGGATAGCTGGTCAGCCACAATCGGAATTCCGAGTGAATCGTGTCGGGCATCAAACCCTCGCAGATTTTCTCCAAAGTGGGCATCCAGCTGACAGCCAGATGACAGTTTTGAAGAACAACCCAGTTGCCGACCATCACAGCTTTCTGAATCGTCTCCTCGGCAATAGGCCCTTGACCTATCGAACACGCTCGAGTTTCAGTCGAGTTTTAAACGAAATTGCGAATCTAGGAATGCTCTCGCTGTACTCGCCTTGCCCGAGAGAAAGATAAAACAGCCGACTCGCCGAATATCCTTGCTCGTCCGCGAACGCGAGCAACAATTGCGCAGGATCTGTTCCAGGCGTCAACACGAACACCAATGGAATACAGCTGTTCGAGTCGGCATAAGACGAAGCAAGATCGAACGGCGGCGGCTCTACAAACTGTGAACCCAGCTCCGCTAAAACATTCGATTCGATTGTATGATATTATACTATACTATTACCATCGAATAACGTTTCACGATTTAAACACAAACGTATACCTTCGACGAAGATTTGTATCGCTGGAACAATTTTGTCCGGTCGAATGCATCTCAGTACCAACAGTCTTTCGAACGAATTTAAGTTGGAATATGGCGAAGGCATCGGGCTGTTTTGCGGCTCTTTCGAATCAAACAATGATTTCCATTGTTCCGTATTGGCTGCAAAGTGCGTTCGAATCCCCTGGATGAGCAATATTCGAATGAAAAAATCGATTACCGTCGCCTTTAGCAACTATCTACGAAACTAGATAACACTCGGCGCCGAGTTTCCTTCAAACACGAAACACGTACAACAAAACCGTCTACTATGTCAAGATTGCACAGTTGGTTCCATTGTTTAGTAGGTAGCCATATGGTTGGGTTCGCGTGCGGATTGTCGATACCGATTCCGCCAGTCAAAAGAAACATCCATTGCGAGGAGGACAACTTGCCAAGTTGTTCGATCAAATTGATGGTCAATAGCAAGGAGAACAGTAGCTTGTCCTTCTCAAACAGAGATCGACAGACGTTCGTGTAAAGGGAGAAGGTGAAGTACTTGATCAGGTCCAGAAGTCGTTGCTCGACGGTTTCAGCTGGTTCCGTGTTATCAATGGCCATCTCGTACAAATTCACGAACCACGGCAACGAGTATTGGTACATCGGATCCACGTTTGCCAGCATGCCTACGCAACGATATGATTATACAAATACATAATGCGATAGAAAATACAACGCGCGATCGGGACGATAGCTACAGCGTACCGGTGGTGAAGAAGAGTACGGTCGAGTGCACCGCTATAGCCGTGTATTGCAATCTGGCAGCATCGATCGAAATCTCCGTTTGCTCGGCCGCTGCTTGCTTCGCTTGAATGTCGTCGCTCAAATTCTTGGACGACGTTAAAACTTCGACAGCTTCCTCGTCCTCCAATACATTGCCTTCGGCTATCGATAGTATTTCCAGGATTTTAGCCTCGGTTTCTTGTAAAAGTCTAAATTGTATCCCCAAACGACAAGTTTCAGGTTTCGAGAGCAACGAAAGACGAATTAAAGTTATCGGACGAACCTTTTGTTCGTAGCTCCCTGCACGATCAAGGCATTCTTTTCCGATTCCAGATCCGGTCGTTCTTTTGCCACAACGATACCTAACAATTGATCTTCCAATCCGGTCGTCGTTATCATGAAGTTCAACAATGTTACTTTCACCGCAATCTCCGGTAAGTAATGCGGGTTTCGTAATCTAGTGGTGATATACAATCTGCGAACAAACCAACGTGAACAGAATTTTTCTATCAAAAACAATTCATCGTTTCCAGGGTAAGATACTATCGTTTACCGTTTGTCGCCTATTGTATTCAGCAATACGCGATATACTTACCTAAAATCGAAGTTATATTCAACGACTGCGTCGCCAAATTTTATACAAATCGCTCCGGCTTGTTTAAACGTTTCCCTGAGTAGAACCGGTTCAAGAACAGCGTCAATTTCTTCGCCAACGTGTTCTAACAGCACAGGTTGACCAAACTGCAACGCGTTCTCCAATACTCGACCGTAGTCGGATTGGCTGAGACGAATAATGTTTAAATTATTCTGTCTCTCCATGTTTTTGATCCATCTGTTGGCCTGTCCCTGAGGATCTATGATCAACGGAAATCTTCTCGCGTTTCTGAGAATAATCGCATTCGCGAATAAGTATAAAAGTATAGAACGTGTCTCTTCTAGCTCGTAGACGCGGAACCGATTTCGGAAAACCTACCTCACGATGATAGCATTATCGATGGAAAACGCGTCGCTCGGTAAACCGAAAATGTTCCAAGATCTTATCAAGACCGGATCTCCCAGAATGTCTCGCAACTGAAAGTCCTGACTACAAAACACTTCCAGGTCGGTGCAACGTTTGATCCATGTAGCAATCTGTCGGATGCGAAACGTCATCGTAAAAGGTCCCATATACGCCACCACGCCCGACGCGATGACGACGTCGCCGGTCAAACGGCCGTATCTGTCGGGTATCGACGATCGAATGAAATTACATACTTGAAATCGTACGGATGGAATCGTATAGGCTAAACGGAAGAAGACAACGGGAGCTACCTCTCGCCTAAAGCGCGCGCAGTTTCCGACCAACGGGTGTATTCTCCGCCCAATCCTCCGATCAAATCCTCGGCGCGTTTCAATTTGGTTTCGCAGTCGGTCACTTTGTCGGACATGGCTTGAAAAGCCGCTCTTCGTTGTTCCAAAAGCTCCTCCAATAGCCTCAACCTTTCCTAAGAACGTAACGAGATCGGATCGAATCGAATCGAGTTTGCGAACGGTTCTCGAAATATTCTTCGAAATATCCGCCAAAAGCTCGAAAATCGAACCTGCACTTGGAAGAGTTGTTCTCGTTTCTCTTGCAGAGTGCTCATGGCGCTGTCGTAAACCTGTTGAGCTTCCGCGAGGGCCTTCCGTTTCGGGGCGACTACCTTCGATACTTTGTCGTACTCCGACATCGCATACACCCATCGGCACAGTCCCTCGCATGCCGTCGACACCTTCTTCACCTTCTCGGGATCAAAGTCCGGATTAGTCAAGTACTGTTTACGAATTTTCTCGATCACGTTGTCCGGTATGTTGTCCTTGTCAAAATTCAGCAACGAATCGAGAAACTTTAGATCGCTCAACATTCGCAGCGCTGCCTTCCAATAGTCGTCGACTTGCGTACCGTCGGCTTGTTGAACTCTCATCGGTTTTATTTGCTGCGTGCCAACCGAAAATGGAAACGGACAGTTGTGCGAATTATTCGAACTGGAAGGAAGGGAGGCGGGAAAAAGAGAGAGGAGCGCCAACGACAACAACCTTTAAAACGCAAACGGTCTCGATGACCAGCTTAACTCCGTACGGTGGTTGCTTCATGGCTCTAACCACGGCTATGTCGGCCGACGTTAACGTGCCCAAGGCCGCTTCGGCGCGTTTTAAAATCGGCATCGCTTCGGCCAAATCGGCGTCGCACTCGGCTTTGATCGCAGCCGCTTCGCTCGCGTAGACCTGCAAATTTTCAACGACCGGTGGTAACCGGTGATAAGGAACTCGGAGAAATTCGAACGGACGATCGTGTTACGATCGATCGATTCTCTCTTTTAACCTGAGCCGAAGCCTCGTCCGTTTTCACGATACTTTCGAAGTCAGCTACTTCTTGTCTTTCCTTGTCCACGTCCAGCAGCATTTTCTGAACGTCTTGCGTGGCAATTATCAATTGTGGTTGCAACGATCTCAGAGTCTCCTGCATCGTTCCAACTTGTCGTTTCGTCTCGTCCAACTGATTCAAACCACCCTCGTATCGAGTCTTCGCCGTAGTTATTGCCCTGTTTATCGTTACCGGTTTTAACCGTCGGGTTTACAGTGTTCGCGTGCGAGGTGTACGGGTACACGTGCATCGATCGATTGCGATCGATTGCGTCTACTTGGAGACTCGCGTAGATCGCATACTGCTTTTACATGTACAATACGGCATCAATTCGTAAATTACTTACTCGCGTTTCTTGTTCAGCAAATCTTTGAACGTGTTTATCATTTCGAGATAGGAGGTCGGAGTGACGTAAACGTGTCTGTTCAATCGAACGAAAAATTCCGAGCTCAGGAGCTCCGTGGACACGTGAAAGAATTGACACATGTCGATTCCAGCGATTCGTTCGTGATCCGTCAAGTCGATGGCCGATAAGAATCTGGTAGCCACCGCCAGCAGAGCGTCCGCCGGCCATGGCTGCGAATTGATTTGCGAATCGTTAAGTTTTCTCTAGTTTTTGAGACTTCTCTACGGTTCCTACCTGGAGCCAATCGATGGTGCAACAATTGACCAGCGCCGGAAATTTTCTCATTCGATTTCGGAAACTGTTGCCGATCGGAGACATTACTACCACGATGTGAAGCTGGTCGCGAACTATCTGAACGAACAGATTGAACAAAGCCACCGCGCTTCCGTCCGTCTGCGCAGATCGATCCCGCTGTCTGTCTATTTGCTTCATCTGCTCACATATTTCTGCCATTTCGTCGGCCATGAACAAGTTCGGTATCTAATGCAAAACGAAAAAGAGAAGAATGTGAAGGGAGTCGTATCGCCGTGTCCTTTGGTTGTTTACCTCTCCGGAATTTAGCATGTTGCTGACATCTTCCAAAAAGCTCTCTTCCTTGATCTGAGCGTCCGTGAAGACGAAGGTTGAGTGCAGTTCGGTACCAGCGACGCGTCTCAAGATTGCTTTGACGTCTTCGTGCCACGCGGCGGCTCCGTACTGTTGAGTGACTTCGACTTGAAAGACGTCGTAGTCGCTTATATGAGACGCCAGTCTGGTTAGCGATTGTCTTCCCGAACCTCCGACTCCCACGAGAAGAGCGTGAGTTCGCGGTTGTTTGATGATGCGAGAGATACGAGACAAATGCTCGATCGCGTATCTATCGTGTTCCGCGAAACACGAAAACCATGAAAACGTTGAAAACGGTGAAAACGTTCGACCGAGTCGAACGAAATCTTATTTAAAATTTGTATTTCTCGCTACGCTATCGTACCAACCGAAACAACACCAAATTCATTGGTTTCCTGCTCATGGAGTTGTACTCGTTCAAATAAGTTTCCACCACTTCTCGCAATTGCTCGAGATCGGGAACCTCCTGGTAGAGCCGAGCATCCATTTTTGTATCCGCAAAATCACAAAACACCAAATTACGAAGTTCCGCATCGGTGATATTTGGGCTGACATTCTGCGAAACGCCGAAATGCCGTAAACCGAGTCTTCCGAGAAAAGTAGCGACAGGCGCGACTTTCGCTTCCCATCGATTGGCAATACCAACCTCTTTCGAGGGACGAAGTAGGTCCTCGAACAATTCTTCCATAACCACGTCCATGCGGTTCTTCAAGGTAGCGCGCATTTGTTCCACCAGCCAACACAGATCTTCTTGGTTTATCAATCGATCTCCGAATACTCGAAGCACTTCGTGAACCCAAAGCCTTCTCATGCTCGTTAGAGTCGGCATGGTCTCCGGAACGGACAGCAGGACACCCTGATCGTAAGAACTGTATCGTTTAACGTCGCTGATCGTTGGTCGCGCTGGTCGGGTGACCCGACCGATACGAAATAAATCGCACTCGACTAATTTCTATCGTCAGACCTGTATCACTCTCGAAAAATCTCGAAGATTGAACACGTAATGAGATTTCATGGGCGTCGGCAACAGATTGGAAACGCTTTGCTTGTACACGTCCAAAGTAGCCAGGACAATTTCCTCGATGCACGGATCGAATTCCTTGCTGAAACCCCTAAAATATAAGAGAAGAATCGTAAAGGATCGCGAAGGAGGTCGATGTTTCAAAGCATCCGAGCGGTGCCAACCGACCCACCTCGTGTCGAGATGCCAGAGAACGATCTTGCTAAATATCATCTCCATTACTCTGTCCTCGAATTCCGATATCGTTAAAACGACGAAATGCCTCTTGAATCGAGGCGTAACATCTTTCCCACCTTGGACCGGCGGAGCCATTGCGCACATTAGCTGAACATCGATCAGTTTGATCATCGTTCTGTCTCTTCTGTCGTACCTGCAACGAATTCGACGGTACTCGTCGGTCTTGGCGCGTTCGCAATATCTACCGTAGAATTCTCTAACGTCGAATAAAATTTGAAGAATACCATTCCCCCTGATCCAACCACTGACGTAACAGCTCGATGGGTGGTTGCGCGCCGTAAACTTCGGTCGCGGGCATGGAAAGATCGTCGACGAACACGATCCAACGTTTACCTATCGGTGCGCCGTAAACACCTTTTCTCCTCCTATCGAGCTTTCCCATAATGGCGTCTTGGGTCTGGTTCGTCGTGGTTTGCGCGGAGAAGTTTACGATCAGCGGCTTGTTCACCGCGGGGTTGTTCTTTTTCAGTAGAAAGTCGATCACGTAGACAGACTTTCCTGTGCCGGTCGGACCTACGAACAACACCGGTTTTTGTTTCTCCACCAACATTCGAAACAAAGCCGTGTATCGTATAGTTTCCACCGTCGGCACTATTATCTGGTTCACAGGAATGTCCCGAGGAATCGCCGGTCCGTCCAATAATTCATCGGCCCACAATCTCCACCTCCCCTTACCCTAGAACGAGAGACGAGATTTCTCCGCGCTACCGCTACCGCTACCGCAAAGCGTGTCTCGCTTTTCTTCGACCTACACGAGAACGTATCTCTGTACCTCTTTGATGAACCTGTAATCGAACACCAATCCGTCGCGAGGCATCACAAATATATACGGCTTCAAAGGAGGTTCTATCGGTTTCGTCAATCCAAACGTTTCCATCAGGTTCGAGGGAAACTCCTTCTCGAGGAAACCACGGAACAAAACGCTGAACGGTTCTCTGTAATTTCCTGCCATCGTTCCACCCAGAGCCCAGATACACGAGAAGAAAAACGAGCCCTGGAAGCGTTTCGAGGATATTTAAGTTTCGATCGTCGTATCTACCGCTAGTCGCGGTTCGCTAGCCATTCTCATAATTCGAATAGAATTTCGGGAATGGAATGCGCTGCGCTTTAACCTCGACTTGGGCTCGGAGATTCAACTCGTCCATGTCCTTGGCTACTTTCTCGTCTCGGTATTCGTCGATGAAACAATCCATCAGGTAAGTTAAGCTACGTACAAGATTCGCATTCGGCATCGGACATATTTCCTATTGGAAAACGAAGGGACGGTCAAAGTGAGAAAAACGTAGAAAATAGCGCCTGTCGCCGAGGGAAAAATACACGTGTACACATATAATGTATATATTGTTCGGAGAAACGTAGAAATTGTTCGAATGATAGACCTGAACGTTGCTGTGTCGCAACCAATGGAGCACAGGATCGCAAAATCTTCGGAAAAGCGATCCGTATAGAAAGTTTTTGAACCATTCGTCCATTACCGGTGGAGTGCTGGCTATCCAAGATCGCAGAAACGGTTCCCAGCCCAACGCTCCCGGTTCCATATAGATCATGCCTGGGCCAGATAGATGTCGTTTCGTCAGATTCGTGAAAACTGGAGCGAGTTCGATCGGCGAAATGTCCGATCGAAATTGAGCGAAAAATATAGGAGAACCGTCTTACCGCACCGGGAGACGGTTGCTGGCGAGGCCACTTCCAAATCCATCGTTTCGAATATCAGGTTGGTGGACCGACCCAACTGAATGATCTCGCCGCTCATCAAACAAAGCTTTTTGTTGTCGTCGAGTACAGTGTTCATGCTTTCGATCCATATCGCGTCGATAGGACCGTCGAAGATCAACCATTTGCGATCGTCGCTGGTCGATGTGGCGAAAGTACGATAACTGATGGCCAGAATGCCGTCGGACCATTCGTGAGAAATTGGGTCGAATTGTCCGTACAGTTGACCCAGCGTTACAGCTTTTGGATTGATCACGAACGTATCTACCCGATGCTCGTTCATCAGGTTCTGCGAAACGGCCGATCAATCTGAATGGTGTCGAACACGCATTAAATGATCGATGGGAAACCTACTCGCTCTTCGCACAGCTTCAACGCCTCTGCCAGTACTTTGTAGGCCGATGTTTTTCCACCGAACGCCAGCCCAACGATCATAAATCCGTGCCTGACGATCATCATTTCGTATATCTGTTGTAACTTCTCCAAGAAGACGGGTGTGCATTGGAGATTCGATGCTGCACAGGCGTCCTGAACGCACGCGTTCAAATCGGTGTAGTCCGGCTCCGGGAGAATAACGCCAGGAAAAAGATCGGACATTATGCCCTGTGGAAATGAATCGAACGAACCGATCCTTGGCAAAGATTCTCGAGATTCACCGTCGCATTACGGATTACCTACATTGAACAGCGGTAAATCTTCGGACAAGAATTTTGGCAAGTTAACGTCTTTGATACTCCGCAGCACGATGATCTCCTCGTCTTGGTCAGGGTACTTGATCTTGAGGTTGCCAGCCGCTACGAGGACCGATTTCACCGCCCTCATTCCGTAATCGTAATGATTTTGGCTCGACAATTGTTCGGAACAAAGTCTATACGTGGTCACGATTTTCACCGACAGTGGCCGTGCGTTGTAGAATCCGTAAGAGTAAAGCGTGTTCTCGCCTATCAAAGCATAATCAGGAACCTGAAAGCAAATCGCGTTGTCGAGTACTATTGATTGTTTTAATTCAACTAATGTCACTAAATTAACTTTCAAGCGTTAATCGACAAAGTTGGACGAAGCTGGACATGGCTAGACGATGCTAAAAAAAAAAAAAGAAAAAAGTATTCCATTTCCTGTCACGATCAAAACGATAGAATACACGTAGGTATACAACATCGTTCAAGTATTTCCAGATTCTTCCAACACCGATCGGCTGTAGCGACGCAACGACCACATCACCGACCATCATAGCAACTGGTCGAAACAACGCCTTCAAGTTGTCCGGAAGTTCGCTTCTGCCAGCGTAACCAGGATTCATCGTGATGAATACGGCACACGTGGGGTCCAACTGGATATCGGTACCTTCGAAAAGAAGCCGTTCGCTTCCGCTGTTAATTGCTCGCTGGATCGTAAGGATTTGCTGGGCCACGACTGACAATACTTCCAAATCGATACGATTGAATTCGTCGAAACAGGACCATGCTCCCGAGCTTGCCAATCCCTAACAATATCGCTTGCATTACGATTGAAGCTAAACGATAAATGAAATTGAAATTGGAAACGGAAACGTGGATGGTGCTGGGGACGCTAAATACTTGGCACCTTGAAAAACTTGCCCAACGCGATGTAATCGAGACCGTCGGAGCAATTGAAAACGACGCACTGCTTGGCCACGGCTTTGGCCAAATCCTTGGTCGTCTCGGTTTTACCGGTTCCAGCGGGACCCTCGGGCGCGCCACCGAGGTTCAAACTCAACGCGCTGAACAAGGTTCTATAGCATCTGTCGGTTAACGGCGTTATGACGAGTCTCGATGTGTTGCCCAAGTACTCGTACGCGTATCTCAGCGATGTATTGATCATGGTCGCGTACAAGTTATCGTCCTGCGAAGCAGCAAAACAAATGCGGGATAAATTCGAAACTCGACTTGCTCGAGATTTTTCATTCTTGCAAACGCGTTAACGAAAGCACGCGCGCAAACGGTTTTCTGGCACAACAATTTCGCTTTACCATCCAGTAATACCGCAGCTGAGCCAACCACGCGAAACTCGTTGGATCGTCGACGCGTTGCTTGGACAACGAGCTCACCAGATCTCGGCTATGAACGTCCAACGTAACCAGCGCTTCTGCGACACGACAAACAAGGAAACGCTACCGTAGCTGCTTTTTCTTCGCGGATACGCGCTCGTAATCGATTCGTACCTAAAGTTGTGCGATTCTGTACCGATAACTTGCGACGAACCAGGTCCACGATTTCATGCAACTCGTGCGTACAGGTGTCAACGTAATTTTCTAAGCTGGTCAAAGATTGCGAGATCGCCTTCGTTACGTCAGCGGTCCAATAAAGTTTGCTGATACACAGAATAGTCTGTCCAGGCCAGCGGAGAGCCCATTGCGATCGAACTTCTTTTAAATATCCGTCTTTGGCATTGATCACCTACAACGCGTGGATTTAATTTGAGCGAGGGTGCCGTCTCCGACTCGCTCGATGAGGACAAAATTCTTTTCGAGCACTATGATATGTCAGAATATAACAAAATTCGACTTAACCTGTGCTCTGACGCTCATTTTCATAGAAACTTCAAGTTCGAGCAACCATATTTCCACTTGACCTCGAGCTGCTTCGGTCGAAATGATCTTCTCGAGGATAATTTCCTCTCCCTCGGACGATTTCATCGCAGTAATGTCCATGTCAAAGGTGAAACTCAGTCGCGCGATACCTTCGAAACATTTCTTCAAATGTGGTTGCACTCTGTAACGCAATCGAAACGTCAAGGAAATATATACGACAAGGAGATTGCGGAATTTACAAATAGGCCAAATTCCGTTTTACCGTATCCATACTATGTACGATACAAGATACACGGTACACGCACTCATTTGGATAAATAAGCGACGTTCGTTCAACGTATGGACGTCCTCCACCACCAAATTCACTCGAATTTCAAAATTCTTACCTCGTGGGATCTTTCGTTTCCGACAATATTTCTAAAAGTTCATCGTTCGATAAGAAAAAAAATCGGGGGAAGTACAATCTTTTCTTCTCCAGGTATGCGGCCAATCCCTTTTGTACGAGATCGAGCAAACTGGTACACTTCTTTAAACGCTCGAGCATTTTATCTATTCCGATCACCGACATCACTCGAGGATCAGCCGACACGAGCTGCATAATTTCTCTCCAGATCTATATTATGAAGAAATACGCACACAGATGCAATGTAAAGCATCGTCCGCTACGCGCGAAACAGAGATTCGACGAATCTTCCGGTATACCGATCGATCGGTCAGCTTGGAAGAAAGAATCGACGAGAGGTGTAACACAAACGGCAGAAACGAGAGACGTACTTTGTCGACGGCGCTGAATCGGCGCCCTTCTTCCGGCATTTGCTTCTGAATGTCGGCCGACGAGAATATCGGTTCGAGGTACATCCACGTCGCCTGTACCTGTAGCCAATAATCCATAATGTCCAACAGCAAAAGTAATTTGGACTCCCATTCTCTGCAGGATTGCAACAAAGGGTCGATTGGCGAAAATATAACGAAAAAATAACAGGATAAATAGAAAGAGAGAGAGAGAGAAAGAGAAAGAGAGGGAGAGAGAGAGAGAGAGAGAGAGAGAGAGACGGAACGAACGATACTTACAGCGTCTCCTTTTCGAACGGTCGAATGTAAAGGGAATTTTTCATAGTTTGAGCTTTAGTCAAGTGGTCGTCCAAAAGCAATTGTATATCGTCGACGCTAGCAATTACGTATGTACCGGTATCTCGATAAGGATTCACCGTGAATGCGACGTCTTCCCAATCTTGATGCATTCGTAGAAGAACTTTCTCCAAGCTGCCTTCCTTCGTGGACGCTTCTGCTATTCCTTCGAACTTTGATACGTAATCCAACAAACCGTAGTCGAGAATCTGTGTCCAACGATAACCATCCGTGTACATTTCCTCGTAGAAATTACGCCATCTAACTCGGGACGATCTCGACGGAATGAGATCGAAAGAAACGCGACGCTAACTCATACCTTAGCAAGTGTCATCGACTGATCGACCTTTATGGGAAAACCAACAATTTCCGAAACTTGCTCCCAGTGACGACTCTTCATCGATGGATTTCCTAGGGTAGTTATTATAGGCATATGCTGTTGAAAATCTTCGACGCGCGCTCGTACCGTCTCGGCGAGTTTCTTCGCGATCGGCTCTTGAAAGGATCGTTCCAGTCTATAAATCGTACGATAAGCGATTCCTGTAGCCGTCTCGATTTCCTCGGGATCGTGACTGCCCACCATGGAATTCATCCACGTATTGCAATTGGTTAAGAACTCGCAACCGGCGTCGTACAGCTTTTTGAACGGCATTAATCTGTCCGCTGTCTAGAATATCGCGTTGCGACGTCATCTTCGCATTCGCAAAATTCCATAAAATCCGATCTCACCTCTTTCCGCAAGGGATACTGCGACAACTCCCAACCAAATAATTCTTCTTCCTCGTTGAACCCGTCGATGGCGTTCATCGCGGCGATCAACTTGTTTTCGAGGCGATCAGCCTTCTTTTTGTATCGATAGATTTCCTCTATGTTTCCCCAATACTGCAACTCCTTGGAATGCTTCGCGTAGACCTGGAGCTCCCTCTCGAATTGCTCAATTCTTTTTCGTAGACTCTTCTGATACTCTCCGGTCTTGCTCGCTACTATTTCCCTGTGTTGCTCGAATACCTCGGGAAGCTTGTGGTACCTTATCGTCAAATGCGCGTACATGCAAAATACGTCGCCGTCGGGATCCATTCGAATGAAAATGCTAACGCGAAACTGATCGCGCCTATACTCGAACGTACAGCGAGTCGCTGCCAAAATCGTGCAGCAAAACGCTACCTGTCTCAAAACTTTCTTATCATGTAAAACAAACTTCTTTAAGATTCCTCGTACGTACCATTGAAAAGGAAAGTTGTTGGTCTTCAGTTCCACGGGAGTCAAGACCGAATAATCGGATAGAAAATTGATGTATTTGATGATTTCCTGTAATCGAACTTTCAATTGAATCGCAGTCTCTGTTTCGGAGATGCGAATAAATTCTTTAAGTTCTATCAATTCCATAGTATTTGCCGGCACGCTGAGCGCTCGATCCACGATATGTTGATATGCGTCTCCTATTCTGGACACGGGAATACGATAAACTATGATCATGATACGAATATAGATGTAGACATAAGTATACATATGTATATAAATATATGTATGTATATTACGATAGGGCAGAAAGATTGATGAGAAAATCGTGATCAACATTCACGATGGTGGTGGTGACTCTCGATAACTTACGTCCGAGATCTCTGTTGATAGTCGACGATCATTTTCGCCACTAATTCCTCTTTGCACCTCCGAGCTACAGAGGTAATATGATCTATGAGCTGTCCTCTGTGTACCACGAAAAATCGGTCGAAGCCGGTTCTATGGTATTCTACCGGTATTTGTCGAGTCAAACGATCATAGTGTATGACCAACGCCCGATAACGCTCGAAATCGTGAGCCGAATCTCCGCTTAAAACTTGGGCAACTTTCTCGGTATCGACGTCGGTCAATAAACTCCTGTACTTATCGAATTCCTTTATCTGCGATTCCGGACCAGTCTTTCCTCTATCGATCAACCGCGCGATTTTCTTGGCGCATCGTTCTGTGTATTCTTCCGAAATCTGGGGCTACGGCGACGAAAATTAGAGCAACGATTGTCAACGATCGACGCGCCGTATACGCGTCTACATATACGTTCGTTGATACATACCTCGAGCAACGTTCGAGAAAACTCGATGGACGACGAGTCGTCGATCTTTAATAGAGTCTCGACACGTGGCAACATATTTATCGTTTCCTGTAGTTCCTGCAGTAACGTCGACAACGCTTCGGCGTAAGCTTTGAACGTTGGTTCGAACGCGATGATCGCGTTCCTTACCGTCAGCTTTATATCGAACCCGTGGCATATACTCTACATTGGGCACAGACACGAAGGATTTTATAGTTACTCGCTCGATTCGATTACGATTACGCCGAACAAATTCATACGCGGGTACACCGAACGCATACTTACGCCTGCCTTTGAAATATAATCGATGTACTGGTCCATCGACCTCGACCAAAACTCGCGCAACTGATCCTCCATAATGAAAGCGACGCAATTAAAAAATCGCTTGCACCTCGAAATATCGCTCCGCAAAGGTAATTCATTCCTTTCGTAAGCCTAAATACGTGCAGTTATTGTCATTACTATTATTTTTTTATTATATCAGAGCAAGAACATACCGTTAACAATATGGTTTGAATTTTCGGCAACCAGTATTTTAAAAGATCTTCCCTCGTCTTGTGACACATTTTCAAGACTACATCTTCAAAATTACCGAGATCGTACGACGTATCCCGTGACATTAGTTCGTTTTGGTCTATCAGACTTTTAGGATCGAAATCTCGGTACCAAAAATCGACGATTCGCCGTACAGCCGGGCAATAGAGAACCGTCAATTTTTCTATTCTCGTTTTGTTCCATTGATAACTGTTCGTCGAACGATGCCCTTCCGATTCTCGATTTCTCTCAACCTGCTTTCCCGCTCCGACCACGGTCGACTGCAAGTCATACGAATATATACGTATGCGTTTACATATGTATATCCGAAGCAGAATATAATCAATTAACGTAGCGAAATACCGTGAAAACTTTCTTTGAAACAAATTGCTATTTGCCACATCTTCGAGAACAATTTGTCGTAAACTAATAATAAACGAATCAACGATCCGAGACTAAACCTAATAATGGAAAGAGAGGCCTAACAGCTTACATGTACGTGATAGTTGCCCGGTTGAAAGCCATTTCGAAACAGTTGAAACACTCACGCACCTTATCCGAGATCGAAGCATCCGATGAATACGCGATCACATACTCCACAACTGCTCTCTTCACGTCTAACACGTACTGCTGTTTAACTTCTTTTACCAAGCGGGACACCAACTCTTGAAACTTGTTTCGCCATCTGACGGGAACCATGGCCAAGATGCGATTCAAAAGATCGGTGTCCATCGTACCGACGTACGCATCCTCGATCCCGCGAGTTACGTAATAATAGTAACGTAAAATATCTTTGTCCGTATCCGTGACCGTAATCGAATGGTCGCTTTTAACCCCCGTTTCTTTCGATTCGCATTCTTCGTCGTCGTTGCATTCGACCTCTCCACAGCCGTAACACGGTTCTTCCTGTTTCCTTCTGTGTCTCTTTTGTAAAATTTCGACGAGTTCCTCGCGAAAGCGTTCCCTTTTCTGGCATAGCGCTAAATACTTTTTCATGGTCGAAAGTCGATTATCTCTCTGTAATCTCGAAAGCCGTGCGCTCTATTCCATTTCGATCGTCGGATATGTACATACGTCGTAGGTGCTCGTTCGATTTTGACAATTTCACTGTCGTTCTCGGATCAATTATTGTACCATCCTACACAAGCGTAAGATTCGTTTCGTTTCTCGCGTATCGTCGAACACTTTTTTCGATACCTCGAAATTTTAGCGAATTTTCGTGAATTCGAACGATCACTTAACCTTTTAAAATACTGTTACCTAGATTATACTCAACTCGAACAACTTCGAAACGTACTTATTTTGCAAGTCCATTCGATAAATTTTCTCCACAGTCGACTAACAACGTGAAGAAAAACTCCGCTTAGATACACCGACAACGGGGCCGAGACACTTTTTGGATGTTTGTCCATCAATCGGGGATGCAACGTGTTACTTTCCATGGTAACCGCGTTCCGTATATGTATTTCCGTTTTCGATATTCAAATTCGCGTAATCATTCGACGGTGGGATATCTAGCATTTGTGAAATTATAATCACACTATGCGTACATATACGTGTACGCACGTACTGTATATGGAATATTCATACGCAAAACAAATCGTCAATTGGATTTTTATTACATTTATCGTCATTTTTGTACATTGAAAATCTATTCGCATACGTACCTACGCACATACGTACAGAAATGAATGCATACATACATATGGTGCACGTACCGCTTGCGCGTACGTACAAAAATATATTATATATGTACATGTATGCGATGGATATTTATGCTTGCATTTTTGCATTTGTTTTTATCAAACGGACAGAGACATGCCAACAATATGGTCACTACGTCCATGGAAGTATAGTAGACGCTCGTTTCTTTTCGTGTACGTTTACACACAAAATACACACGATACATCTATTATTTCGCGAACTCTTCCGACTTTAATTTCCGTGTTCACACGAATAGTTGTAACAGTGGTAGCATTCGGTTGTGGTACACGAGTACATACGTACAGTATAATTCGTTTGGTCGATAATTTGAGAAAGAAATTGATCGATAGAAATAGAACTGAAATGAAGGAAGATTATTCAACTATTTCACCAACTGATAATTATTAACACTTGGTATCGTTAGGACGTAAATATCTTACAAATACATATTTGTATAGCCGAACGCGCGTAAAATACCGTTTGATTGTCATTCGATCGATTTCTTTGCTTCTTGATCCCACTTCGAGTCTTATACGATAAATTTTCATTCCGACATTTTGTCTCCTGTTTCGAGCGCGCGCATTCTAACGGCGGCGCAGACACGACACACGCACATATTTATAATTTATGTATACGAATTCATGCGACAATCTAAACTATCTAATTTCTGCGTTTGACGATCAGGGTAGATCAACTCCACGACCATCTATATCCGTACAGGCAGGCTCTGTGCATTTTAAGGTGGAGAGAGAGAGAGAGAGAGGCCTAGAAATATTGACATTTTACGTAATAATTTCATCGGTATTTCTATTATCGAAATAAGAAGCAGAGTCGGTAGAATCAATCGAATCCCGATGAGATAAAGTAACGATACAGCTTGTTCTTCTCGATAAAAACGTGCATCCATTGCCAGACCACGTTACCCGTAATCCATGCAACAAACGAACCACGGCATGCGGAATGTATCACGGTCCCTGTATACATTACATGTAGAAATCCTTTATATAGATTTATAGACTTTAGAGTTTCGTTTTTCGAGAACAAAGAGTTCGTTACACATATGGATTACAGATAACGGCGAAGAGAGTCGGTAAGAAATATTGAAACGTTGTAAAGATGTTGCAAACGAAGATTCATTTAAGCATGATAAACCCAGCGGACGTGTCAATCTTTTCGAACAAATTTCCATTATGTACACTAAATACGTATCTATTAAAGTATAAAGCGAGATGAAGTAAAAATATGTGCGATAAACAATAGTATCGAACTATGCAACTGTCGACGTCGTATTCGAATCCGCGCTACCTAACGCGTCAAATGTTGTCGCATACGATCGTGCTGTTCACAGAATTATTATACCAATCGAGTTTGCAGCATATGTATCGTAATGCGAGATACTCCGGAAGGCAGCGACCAATTAAGGTCTTGTGAAACGATGCCGGTACGATGTCCAGGCGAATAATTCTACGAAAAGAATAGATATACTGATAGTACACATTTCGCAGCTTTACTACTACATGTATATGTATGTATGAACACGTATGTCTATGTCTCACGTCTCTTTATATACTCATGTCCACGCGTTTATGCACTTCAATGTGTAAAATGTCGTTTCAACTACTTCTCGTTAACACATACATCGTAGAATCGGGTTACTCGAGACGCAAGAGTACCAACGATCGATTATATCGAGATCAGTGAGAAAGTAACTCGATCGTTTTAGGCAGTTAGGGCAGCTAGTTGGTACTTGTATATTTGACAATGCGAAAGATCAATGAAACGAGCGAGCACCATGACCACCGATGAACTTTCAATGAGAAGCGGAGATACTTAATTACGCATGCTAGATGATTTCATCGATTCCCTGTCTACTAGCGCAGCTGCTACAGTCACGACTACAACTACGGCTACAACTACTACTACAGCTACGTGTTACGCTACGGCTACGTCTACAAGGATGATGTCAGGAAAATTGAACGATGCATGTCTACATGCGTTACTCGGTCAGCAACATCAATGGGCGAGAACGTCATAGTTGTACTTCACACGGGGTCGAGGCAGAGCTTTCAAAGATTTCTTATAACACTCTCCGTTAATTGATCATCGTGAACTTGTGATCGAATCACGACTCACGACTACAGTACTACATACATATTATATGCATCATCTCGGTTCGAGAAAAAACACTGTTCGCAATTGATCCGTGTTCACGATGTTACGGGTAAAGTCGTAGCATAGTCTTCGGTTTCTTTCAATGACCGATTAAACATTTCCGTTGTGCCCTACGTTCGCCACTTCAACTTACTCTGCATCGCTTCCTGTCGAATGCAAGTTGTTCGAGGCTGGTCATTTTCTTTTCAAATACTGCACATTCCCGAGAAAACGTAGGTACAATGTATTTTGATTGCTCTTTATTTCAAGTTGATTCGATTCGATTCGATTCGATTCGATTCGAACCGAACCGAACCGACACGTCCTCCATGGATGAAGCTATGTACGCGAGACTTATGTAATTTATTGTATGATTATGTCGGAATATGAGTCCTGTTGACAAGAACGATGCAAAGCTATGATATTAGGAGGTGTGGTGGCATGTAATATTAACGCAGAGTTGAGCATGGGACAACTACAATTTGAAACACCCTACGATTTACCATTGCTGTTTAAGCATGGGCAGAGCGCGTTCAGTATTCGATTGCAGAACCCACGTGCACGATGATTCCAGCCAGCGATACTGTCGGTACCTTTTAGTCTGGTTCCTACGCAAACAGATATACAGTTTTCAATTTTTTGGTTGCTTTTCTGCGCACTTCCACAAAACGTAGGAAATCTTTGCACTACACTCTTCCCGCATCCTATCCACGTAATTCCATAGAAAGCATCGAATCGAAAATATCAAAAATATAGAAAATTATCGTTTCGAACGTTATGCTTACCTTCATGGACGCCGCTTGTCTGAAACATGAAACAGATTAAAGCGATCAACGGGATATAATGACAATTACTGCTGACATTGTACATATTGTACTTTCAAGATCGTTTACCTCCGAGTAGAGTTTCCTCTTCGATGCTTCTGTAGACGCCGTTTCTATAACGCCTTTAACGAACTCCGACGTTCCCTTCATGAGTTCCTCATCGTCTTTAAAGGCATCTTTCTTCTGATCCAATGTTCCGGTGGACAACATTTTCTCCCGTTCCTCAATGCTCCATTTATTCGTAGCCGCTTCGGTCATCGTTAACGTGGCAACCGATTCGGTTCGAATTACACAATTTCGAATCAACTATTCTCTCTGTCGCGTACAACAGAAACGTATTTAGATCTCGATAAACCCACCTACAGACATCGTCTTTCAGAACAATTTTAATTTATCAAGAACACGTCACAACTACGAAACAATGCAGACTCTTCTTCTTCTGTTACAATAGCTTTTTTTCCCACCTCTCATTTTATGTTCCTTGTTCTTTTATTCCCTTGACGCTTCGGTTATTCTCTTTTCTGTTTTCAAAGTGAAATCCCACGACCTGAAATTACTACAAAGCTAATCCCGCAATCAACACCGACAGCGATTACTACCGTTGACGGTTGTATCGGTGACGGTGGCGGCAATGATAACGGTAGCGATTGTTAGAGAAGCCGCTATACTACAGATCATTATTATCGTTTTCCTATATTCGATTGGCTGAAAAAAAAAAAAACAGAACTACGTATGCATTCACTGTCTGTATGCAACTATATCTTAGCATGTTAAACTTTTATGGTCATTCGTACAAGATACATGCTCGGTAATCGTAAATACAAAGGATGCATTACAAATTTACTACTATAGCACTTATATTGTAGTTTTATGGATGATTACCAATATCTTTGTCTACAAAACAAGATACTTTTCACGCAAATCTGCTGTTCTTAGTCGAAAGAATGAATGAATGTACAACGATTGTTAACGCTCCCTTTAAGAAAGCTACTGTTCGAAGGTACTTCTATTGCGCGTTATCAGCATTGAAAATATAGAAAAGGAAAGGTTTGCTTACTCGTTTCGGGAGAAACTCTAGGACAATGGGGCGGTTGACCTTTCGGGCGTAGATATCGAGCTACAGGTGGTGCGCATTCGTGTTACAGCGAAGTCTGGATCCCCTCTATCCAATATCAGCATGCAACCAGATGGTCGCCACCCGCCACCTCTCCCGATGGATATCGCATTCACCTGGCCATAACTACCTGTCGAATACTCTTTAGTCTGTACACTGAATATTTCTTCAACGTTCGATTAAATTTCAATTACATACTTATAATCGAACCAATTTCCAACGATTTTATCGCGACGATTTTCAAATGGTTCCGCTCGTCCCTCGACAACTTGTTTTCTCGACCGTTGTCTGTCGCGTGTACCAATACCGTATCACTTTCTCCCACAAATACGTCTTATTACCGTTCAATTCGATCAATCGTTCAAATGACCGATGTTGCCTACTTTCACGAAATACAATATTGTAGAACCCGTTAATAGTAATCGATACACCTGTTCCATATCGTAGCTCGCAATTCGCAATACGTCCGGTCACCGATTCATCCCCGTAACGACCGAACGACGGTCTGCCAGGTTTACGGCGTCGAAGAAATCACCCTGGGAAAATGCTTCCGAGCATGCGTCGTATTCTCGTGCTCGCGTTTCGTATTCACCCTTTGCACTATGTACTTCCACTGCTCGCCAACTCGTAAGCGCAATCTATGCATTACCTTTTCTGTACTACGCTATTCCGATCTTTTTCCATATACATTTCTGTCGTTAGGTATTCGTTTACGCTATATGCAGTCGGTATTAAGTTAAAATCGTTGTTCTTTACCGTTGCTGTCGCTTTCAGGTTCAAAGTCTCTATATTCCGAACGATCCACGCGTTTCTTTTTTTAAACGAACGAGTACGAAAAACATGATGCGAGCGCATTCGACGAATTGAAAAATAAACGCAAATATCAAACCCGAATACGTATAAATACAAAGTATATACGCATCGTATCGATATAGTTAAAATTCGAAATCAAGGTGGTATGCCATTGAAAACAGAGCTACCTAGGAAACGAGCGCGACAGAGAGCGATAGGGAGATTTCTAAACATAGCACGCGATCAATATAGGTAAATGGATCTCAATAATCGTGTCCGTTGAAAAACCATACTGTGACAAGTTAAACACGTTGTTCATGCAACTCGAGCGCATTAGTAATAACAACCGTAAGATTCTTTTCCGCGATTAACCGTAATGAGATGAAATTTAGCAATGCGCATGTTCGCGATACAACATTGACGATAATCCAATTTTCAAAAGGAACGTTATCAATTCTTTGAACGTATGGTAGCAATACATGTACAGACGTATGTGTAGATATATATATAATGGTATGGTTTGATTGCAAGGTCGAACATACAAAGGTCACATAAGCTCGCTATTTCCTAGCCCGCCTTTTTTTAGAAGATACACGTCTACTGTATAATCTCCAATTTTGCTGAATAATTTTTGCGGCGTGATTCAAACGAAAATGTTCTACCTTTGCTAGGAAAACATTCGTCGCGTTTAATTCCCGTTCTTCTTTCAACCGATTGTACAAAGCAAGTTGCTCAAAAATTTCATTCTGCAACATAACGTATAATACGTGTATCAATAACAACAATTTTCTATGAACTTTCCTTTGGTTTACAACCAAGAGATCATGAAAACAGTTGTCAAAGTCAATTGTGGAATATAAAGAAGTGAAATCAAACACACCTGCGCGATAGCGCAATCTTTGTTAAGATTATCTTTATCTTGCAAAAGAGCTTTTTTATAAGCATAAAGGGTTCCAATTGTTTCATCGTACTTCTTCAATTGGTCCAAACATTGTTTCCTTGCCTTGTAACTGTAGAATTACAAGAGACGATAATTTATTGGCATTGCTATTACTAGCTTCCATATAAAACTTGTTGCTTTCATGAAACATTGTAACTTACTGCGCATCATGCAAATTACTTTCTCGTTGGTTATGCATCTTTTTCACAAAATTCAGATGAATCGCAAATGATCCTGCTTCATCCTCTTGTATACAGTTTCTGCTAATTTCACAATCGTAACTCCTAGCTAACATATTTGACAGGAACTCTCTACTAAAATAGAACTATTTCAAACTTTATTTTGAATACTATTATTTGCTCTATAAAATTGCTAAATAATAAGTACAGTCATACGTACAACTACATAATTGAATTCTTTTTTGCTACAAAGGGATTAACAAAGAATATGTATGTTCTTAAAGGGCTTAGAGTAATATGTTCTTACAGTAATAATAAATTTTCTCTTTCTACCATTGTATTACATTCTTTTGAAAAATATTTTCTCCCGACAAGCTACCATTCTTGCATAAAAGTTGATGCATCACAGCAACAATTGGCAGTAGCAGTTAGCATAGTAACATATATCTATATTGTACTGTATTGTATTATATTATATTCTATTACATTACACTACATTATACTATATTATTGTGTACAATGATAAAGTTGCAAAAAATGATAGCATAGTTCATTTCTATACTTAAAAATTGGACATTGATTACAATATTTCCACTTCCAATAAACGCGAAAAAACTTGTTTACGGCACAAATATCTGGGTTCTGACATCTGAGTTCTGCCCACTACCTCTGTCTGTTATGAAACTGGACTGGGTACTAGGTACTGACCTGAATTGACCGAATACTTATTAAGTTTCCCAATTTGGATACAAAACCTGTTACGTTTCTTCCATTCATACGTCTGTCAAAAGTGAGAAGGTATGTATTTAGTAGGCCAAGACACGCCAAGGGATGTCTGTCAACATTCGACGGTGACGTTTCTTATAGGAAAAAAACTATAGCATAGTCCGGGGACTATCTGCACGCCGCCAATTGGAATACTGCTAAAACGCTCAAACTGTTGGTCGAAATCTAACCTATGAAAGCAATAATAGTTTTATAAATATTTATAAAGTGGCAGAAACTTATTCATTAATTTGATATTTAAAAAATGTCGATAAAATAGAAAACATTAATTATCTACATTCTCTACAGACTTTGCATTGTGGCGCCTCTTTCCGAAAAAAATGAAGTTTCGATTTGGGTCCATACCGTAGTATGTACGCATATGAATGTATTTATGTGACGTATATACATTATGTAGCGAAGTGTTCCGTAGTCTGTTAGCAGGTCCTTGTATTTTAAAAAATATAAGTAGACGTGAATGGATATAATTATGACTATCTGTGGGATGAATTTGATGCGAATGATTCGCAAAAATATTTTGTGTCCAATAACATTACTTTAAGCAATCAGTTGGTTTATTTAGATTTTTCGGGAGGGTAGAAAAGGGGTGAGGACATTTCTGTCACATTTCTGTTATCTGAAGAATCACATGCATATAGTATACGACTTGTAAATTATAATTTTTAATGTAAGTACGTAAGTAAATAGTGGTCGTTTAAAGCTACAACAATTGAAACATGTAGTCGAAAATTGAAATAATTGGCAATATATAATTACAGTTTCCTAAATCGATTTATTATATAATGGCGGGGCTAGAAGGTTATGAATTTGTCTATCACAGAAAGCCAACAAAGCCTTTGAGAGACGATGATAGTTTTGCTTATATGTACGAACAAAAGGTTATTCGTCCTTTGGATGTGCCTATTCCGCACCCGTTAGCCAAAGACATACCTTCTGAAGATGGTAAGTTTTATTAAAACTTTTTATTTTTATTATAATAAGTATGTCCATTGTTTTATGAAACAGTCATTATTATTTATTCGTTAGAATAATTTATTCAACATATATTTTTCTATTAACTTGTTTCAGATACTATTCTGAAAAAGTATGTCGACATTGGTTGTGGTCTAGTAACTTTAATTACAGAAACTTTATTGGTACATCCATTTATTGTCCTACGAAGACAATGTCAAGTAAATCCTGGATCAGCAAAGTACCACATAATACCGATTACCTTGATACCTGTTGTTGCAAGGCTTCATCAGACTCAAGGCATAAATACTCTGTGGAAAGGGATTGGATCGGTCTTACTTGTAAATGGAATGGTATTAGCTATCGAGGACTTTGTGTGTAAAATTACATTATGGCCAAAGTAAGGTGATCCGTTGCGAAATATATCATTTGTTGCTTGTATACACATATGTAAATATTCTAAACCTGCGATTGAGAAAGTTTTCAAACCAAATGCACTCAATTTTTAAGTTTTACTTTTCCATTTGCATTATTGTACAGCTATTTGTATTCGATTGTGCGTAACGATAAAGTAAACAGACACTTTATTTTAGGAAAATGCCATGCAGCATCTCGTTAAAAGCATTCGTTCAACACATTCTCCTTAAATGGTAATGACATGTTGGCAAATAAATTTTATCGATCTTATAAGTCTAAATACAAAAAAATATTAATAAAAAACACAATAGTGTTTCGATAGGTTTAACCGCACCATTTTACTCCGCATCGTTAGTTGAAACGGTACAGTCCGAAATTGCATCCGAAAGCCCTGGAATATTGGATGTTTTTAAAGACGGCGCTATTCGCTTGGTAGAAGTGAGCAACAAGGGTAGACTAATTCCTATATATGCTCTTCTACCGCCGACTATTGCATATGGAGTTTCGAGATATCTTTTCACCACGACCGTACACAGAATTACCAACTACATTATGCAGTGTAGGCAAAAACGTTCACAAGAATTAGGGGTAAGTTGTTGAACAATTACAAATTTATTTATCGAATGGACAATGGATTTATGTTGCTTCCAGGGTGCATTCAGCAGATCTCTTATATCCGAAGTGATTCTAAACATAGAACTACAATCGATTCTAGTCTCCAGAATTATGGCAGACGTATTGTTTTATCCATGGGAGACCGTAATTCATAGACTTCACCTTCAGGGCACTCGTACTATTATCGATAATTTAGACACGGGTCGAAGCGTAACACCTTTACTAACTGGATATAGTGGAGCACTGGATTGTTATAGGACGATAATTTCGACCGAAGGTCCTCTTGGTTTGTACAAAGGGTTTGGGGCTCTTCTTTTACAATCTGCTGTACATTTAATAATAGTACGATCAGTGAGTTGGATTTTGACAGGATTACGCACGCCGTAAACTCTGAAACCAATATCTGATCAGAAACCCTCTCATCGAACATATTATTGGTACTGAACGTGCATCGTAAACCATATTATTTCCGATTCATTATGAATCTTTGTAAATTTATTTAAAATAAAATAGATCAAAATAAGTAGATCAGAGATCAAAAACATTGTACATACAAATTCGATTAATTAAACCCAAACGCTGATTAGGAAGAAACAAAAGCTAGGTACAGATAGAAGCAGATGTTTTATAGTTATATGTAAACCTTCGATTTTAATTTATTACTAATAAAAAAATGAATGCGCCAATCCTCGTAAAGTATACATTCTATGAAATAGTATCATTTAGCTTTTGTTGTACATGCTTACTTTATCTCGCGTTTATCTTTTTCCAATTTATATCGTATGTTACACAGCCTTTCTTTTATGTGCATACATAATATCGCATGTACAGAATTTTTTCAATTAGTGTTAAATCGTTGCTTTTCCTTCGATGGAACCATCTTCATAGCATGACAGTAGGCATTCTTCTCTCGCTGTTTCTACATATATGTGAACGACTTTATGTATGTTATTAGGGGTACTATTGGGATTGAGCTCATAGAGTTATAACTTCCCGAGGAAATATAATGGAAATTCGGACATTTTTATTTTACATTACAAGATTATTAACAATAGATAAGTAAGGTTTTGGAAAACAAATGTTTAAAACACAGTCTTCTAGAATCTTAATTAATTTATTCAATGTACGTTAAGTATGGTACACTTTTCGAACAAACCTATGACAGCTTGAACGAAAAATGAACGAAATTGTGTTTGAACTAAACTTTATTAGGTAAAACCGTACCTATCCATTGGTGACTAAGTCGTGAAACCTATAAATTCGATCTATGCGTCCGTGTATCCTGTCGTTTTGTCTTGACATTTTTAAATTTTTTCGATGCTCACTGCAGCGAAGGACATCGAAAAATAGTTTAATGCTACACGATGATTTCGCACAATGTAACACTAACTAAAAGAGTACTGCGTAATGTACACAATATACACGTACGTGTATATCACTAAAGAAATGTCAAAACTACGGTATACAGTTCCTAAATTTCTAATTTCATCAATTTAGCTAAACTATTATTATATACAATATGTTACAAAATTCTTCGATTACCTACAGGCACGATATCGTCTTTCACCTATAAATGTTCATATTCGTTCATAATGTTTTTTTCCTGTTTGATAAGTTCATTTCTTTTACATTAAAATTTCGATCGGATAAGACGAAGCATCAACGAGTATTGTCGCTAAAGTTTTATGATTTTTTCAACACAAACTTTATCGATTTCGTTATAATAGAGCAATATTTCATAGAGAATTGATGCACGAATGATACATTTGTAAAGAACATAAATATGAATTGTCTGTCTGGCCTCAATCTAGCTAAAATATATGAAATAATGGAAATTTGTTAAGTTCAATTCTTTGTACACAAACCGAAGTGTAAAGGAAACAAGAGCAATGTTGTAATTAAACAGCTGTTTCCGCTTAAATATCCTTTTACACGACATCGTATTAGTCAAATACAAAATTGAAGAGAAATCACCGTTTGTGTCAACTTGAACACGTATATATATCATATGTATATAGAATTTATTTTGCAATGTTGACACAATGTAAAAGGTATTTACCAATCGATTGTATCGTCTTTGCTTGTTCTATATGAGAATCTCGGTTTTTAAAAGAATGAGCGTCGAAAGAGCCCTATTCTTCTCGCGTTTGACTTAATAATCAAGCAAAGGGCCTAGTTGTTTTTGAATGGATTATTTGTTAGTTCTGTACATGTTGAGCTTGGAGTTCTTCCTCGGTAGAATCGCCTTTTTTAACGTATTGTGGTTTCTCCTGTCCTTGTACACAACCTTCCGTCACATGAACGGACATTACATCGCTACCCGGTACCTCGAACATCGGTTCTAACAATAACGATTCCATGATAGCTCGAAGTCCTCTGGCACCTGTTTTCTTCTCCATCGCGAGCGCAGCTATCGCACGTAAAGCATCCGTAGTGAACGTCAATTCTACCTATTAAAATTATGCGAATCAGCAGTATTCTGAGAATTTCGCAGACAAGATGAAACTTTTTTTAATTTTGTATCGTTGGAAGCTCGAGAGTTGCTAAAATTGTTGGTCTTTAAAATGTCCCAAAACAATCCACGGTTGTCTTCAGCATCGAACATGTCTCTGCCCGAAGACTGCCCTTCATCTTTTCTATTCGCGACGGTGTGTACAATCGCAGAGTGTGCCAACTCTCGACCTCCCAAGGTTAGTATGTACCAGCCTTAAGTACCTTATCCATTGAGAATAACATCTGATATTGAGGTACCATGGCATTTTGTGGTTCGGTTAGAATTCGAACCAACATATCTCTATCGAGAGTGTGGAAAGGTACTAAAACGGGAAATCTGCCGACGAATTCTGGTATCATACCAAAGTCAATCAAATCTTTCGCTTCGACTTGTTGCAGTAAAAAGTCCTTCTCCTTGTTGTCCTTTTCCGTCGATGGTGACATATTTGCAACGTCTGCCAAACTAGCTGCTCTCCTTCCAGGGCTTTCCGAAGAAGGCGTTGCGCCGAATCCTAGATACTTCTCGGTTTTTCGCCGTGAAATCAACCGATCTAATCCGTTATAAGCACCAGAAGCAACAAACAAGATATTCGTAGTGTCGACTTGCAGTGTATCACCGCGTAGTTTCCTAGAACTGTTTCTTTCAGGGACGTTCACGATCGTGCCCTCTAACATTTTTAACATCCCTTGTTGAACGCCTTCTCCGCCAACGTCTCGCAATTGATGTATGCCAGGAACGGCACCAATCTTATCGACTTCGTCTAAAAATACGATGCCCATTTGTGCTCTGTCAACTACATAGTTGGCATCTTGGAGGAGTTTTGCTATCACGCTTTCTATATCTTCACCGACGTAACCTGCTTGCGTTAACGTCGTGCAGTCGCAAATAGCAAAAGGTACATCCAAACACTGAGCTATTGTCTGCGCAAGCAATGTTTTTCCACTACCGGTAGGACCAAGCAACAGTATATTGCTTTTCTCTAATTTCAACTGGTGTTGTTTACTATCCAAAATGTCCGAGCCAGGGACCGACTGATTGTTACTCGACTTCTGCTCGTTTCCGGGTGCAAACTGTTGAAATCCAACACCAAGTGAATTCCCAATGGTAGAGATGTGCAACAAGTCTGCAAACCAAAAAGACAACGAGTTCGTTTTGCTTTACATTTCAGATATAACATAGACGCGAATAAATTGGATGCTCTACCGGTTCATTTGGAACTGGAATTTGAAACAAGTTATATTTTCTCTTTCTATGGGACTATACGTAAAATGGGGAAATCGTTATTTACGTGGTTTAAGACCTCTGTGAGTGAAGGGATGATTCAGATCTGGTGCGCCGGTTGAATTTGTGGATCCTTGCATTGGATTCTGCACTGGTAAGTTATTGTAGATTCGTTTATAGTGATTATAAACAGCAACGCTCAGTACTTTCTTAGCAAATTCTTGTCCCACAACGTGTTTATTTAGGTACTCAAAAATCTGAGAACATGAAAACAAGTAGTTAGCCTATGGTCTACATACACTATTCTTATGCCCATCCATTCATTCTTAAGATATAGAACATGTGATACAAACCAATTTATATTTCTAAAGGGTATGTTTCCTCCAATTCCCAAATAAAGCTATTACCTTTTTAGGTGGTGGTGGCGGCTTCCTATAAAATCCTTGTTTCGTTTCGTCCGATCTCAAAGCTTCTTTTAAGCTTTTTTTCGAATCTATCTCCGAGAGTACGAGGAAGAAATGATGGCATTTCTCACATTTTACAAATCTTGATGATGCTAATAAACGAAATGAAATCTTATAACTGTATGTCCTTGTCTATGATAGACGATTCCGAATATAAGTATTATTACTTACACACAAACGTTTCCACATGCGTACACGGATCTCCACATTTTGGACAAGTCAAAGTGTTTTTTTTTCCTCCACCACTACCTATAGAAGACACTCCGCTATTACCATCTTTGCTGGGTGGTGTAGGTTCTGTGGGCGCTTTGCCCAAGGTACTACCGATTGTCAAGGACCTGGTCACAGCTACTCTAACAATTTTGTGAACTAACAGACTTTGGTTAATTATTTGCACAAAAATATAACTTTCATTTCTTGTTTTTACAAATGTTATAGATAGTATTAAAAACTTACCATGATTGGCTATATGATTAGAAGATGCAATGCGTCCGGCACTAATTAAACAACAACGTACGCAACTCATACTTGTATAGGAATATTTGAATGATACGGCACGGTACGGAAAGAATATTAGCAAAATTTCTTGTAATGTAACCTGCGATTGTAGATCATAATTAAAAACACATTGATACAGATGTTAAAAATAGTTACAGAAAAGTATGGGAAAACAGATAAACGTATAACAATTTGTATTACATTTAGAAAACAGCACGTACTGCAGAAATTATGTCGTCACTGACTGAAAAATAAAATAAATTACGTGTAATTGCAAATGCTAATGGAATTTTAAAAAATTTAGAAATAACGAACGAGAATATTAGAAAACTATTTAGAGAACAATTAAATGTAACGTTGTCACTCGGCGTTTATAGAAAGAACGAAGATGTGATATATACATTAGGAAATCAAAATATGGACACGAGCGCAATATCATTATAAAAATAAACTCTGAGAATGCTCGAAGTTGTACGAAAACACTCAAGTGTCGAAAATACTAACCTTTCAAATAAACACAAGCACAGATATTGTTTATTATTCACAATATATTCATGTTTATTACAAGATGCGTAATAGATCGAGTCGCCCAAATAATGATTTACTAATGTGTTACCGAGAGTGAAATCGATAAGTCCATTAATTTAAAGACGCGAATGTCTGACACATCGGGTTAGAAGATTCAACAATCGGTTGACCATGATTCAAGGTCACTCGCGATTATTTAGTAACACTTTTTCGGTTGTACGTATCGATCTATAAATTTATTAAAACACAACTACCTACTGGTCGAGGTAATTGCAATTTAACTCCATGTCAATGAAACATCTAAAAACTACTAAATTCTCTGACACTCGTCTCGTACTACACGATGGTGTGTACGCACGTTACCTACATACGTGGCCAATATGTATACATATGCTTACACGTGTAGATGCGCATGATACATGCATATATGCAATCAGCCACGGTTACAAAAACTTTGTAGCTAGTCTCGCTAACAAACGTTCAATCTCCTTCAAATAACTGATGAACACAGTCAATTATTCATCACGTTGATTCAATGAGATAAATCTTTAGGCAAAAACAGTACTTCGAGCTGGTACATATATAAACAATATGTAGACTAGAATTTTCTAAAGGAAGTTTTAACCGTATGTACTCCTTGCAAGCGCGCTCACTTGACAAAATGACGTTCCTACGAACTGCATAACAAAACGTCATTATGTTTACACGTACAATCGCTTGAGGGCGCCCGTTTAGAATTTAGATTAGATGATATGGAATATATATGTACATACAGAACGGAACCATGCGACGTGGTGCATAAAAATCTATGACACGTTTGACCAAATTGGAAATTTCGTTTTATTTTTATCAAACTGTAAGGCACTTGAACCAATTTATCATAAAATTTTACGAGCCACAGGTTTCATTGGACAAGTTAGTTCAGCGCAAATATCCGATTGGAGTATTTCTTCTATACCCTGTAAGTTGTAGCTGCTACTACAGCAGTTGTAGGGCAGAATGCCGGGCACGGATCTATAAATATTGTGCTGTTCTAGTCAGCTGTGTACATGTGTGTACAGTACCCGGGTGTCAGCAAAAAGGTTATTTTATCATAGAGGATACATATTTATGTATAAGGAATTTTCTATACATTGCATATATCATTGTGTTCTATAATTTATAAATAAAGAATTCAAGTTGTAACGATTGAATTCATCTGAATTTAACACCGTAATCTGACAGACATTATGACTGTGACCAAAACTTCGATCGAAATTAATAACGAGGTAATCTTAGACAATATTTTCAATTACCACAAAAGTAAAATGATGTAATCAATGTTTTCTTTAAATACTTAAAATACTTTAAATACTACTAAATAATTTTCTTTACTTTCATAGCATCTAGTTATTTTTTAATTTAAAATCATTGGTGTCTTATTCATCTTTTAGATTGTTTTATTGAGGCAGAGTGTTCGTCGAGCTCGTATTTGCGTGATAAATAAATTGGTTAGAGAAGCCAAGAGACTGCGTACGAATCGTGGTAACGAGAAACTTTCCGAAAAGAATAAAAATAAAGCAGAGAAATGTTTAAAGGAGGTTTTCGAGTTGAAACGTATCAAGGACGATGAAGTGTCCAAATTTGGAATCATTAATTTCGAGAATTTGCAGCACATACTACAGAATTCAGAAACCGACGATAGGACCAGAGTCACGGTAAAAGTTGTTCGTTACAAATGTTTAAACGATAAGATCGTGGAATTCCTAAAGAAGTTTCCAAACTGTAAAGAATATATTTCTTTGAGTGAAAAAAATCATTTACTGAAAAAGAGAAGGAAGAACTCTATAAGTAAATACGAACAAAAAGATTCGAAACGATTGTCAAATAAAAAAGATGACAACAGCGATGGAAATATCCGGATAAATCTAAATATAAAAAAGGATGGACAAGACGTAGACGTCGAAGAAAGTAGCGTTAAAAATAACGAGAAAAGCTCCATGTTCGTTAGCAAGGCCGTAAGCAAAGAAGCTACGGTCAAGAGATTCGCAGATATTGTGGAAGAATCTGACACATTAAGAGTAGACGATAAATGCGAAGAAAATAAAGAGCACCAGCATCGATCGATGTCGTTAACCGTTCCGAGATTAGACGATTTCTTTCTATGTTCGGATAAGACTGCTGCACGCATAAATACTGGAATATTATCGCCGAAAGAAGACTTAAATATTACACCTAGGATAAACAGGATCGCGTCGAAGACTATTGACAAAAGAAGCGTAAAGCGCGATAATTCTACATACGGAGGGTCTGAGAGGAAGCAAAGCGATAAGAGACAACGAGTGAATGGTAAAAATGTTTTGTATCATATAAATAATGTGAAAGAAACGAACCGAGCGATTACCAAGAAGAAGCAAGGATTTCCAGGGTCCAAAGAAGCGCCTGCAGACGAAAAGTTCATACAGACAAAGTCTTTGAAAAATGAAAGCTTACATCCGTCGTGGGAAGCAAGAAGAAAATTACAAGACACGATGAAACAAGGATTTCAAGGGAAAAAGATTCGATTCGAGGAGACTTAATTCATTAGTTCATTCAATTACGACACGTTTTTGTACACAGATATTTTATTCTATATATGAATAAAGATTTTAATTATTCATTAATTTTGTTTTTATTCAAATATCGACTTGACTTATAAATTGTATAAAATGGCGACGACATTTACAACGACAATAGAATCGACGTGTAAGTACAAGTAAACTGTAACTGCGTCCAGCGCTTGAGTTTACGAACAACATCTTTGCCACATTGAATTTTTCGTACGCGGTGTGTTATGCTCGCAACATACGTATATATTTTATCAAACGTTATTAATTAATGAACATCTTATACGATCGACTAGTCGATTCTCGAGGTAGTTTTCTACTATTTCGTTATGGTCAATGCAGAGACGTTTCGTAGAAAATGTGTTACTCCAATACACTGTACAGACGCAGATACTGCAATACGCAAGAAATGAATAAAAGGTAAACGGTTATCGCAAACCATTTTATCCATGTATATCACACCTCGGCTAATTATCTCGTTAACTCGAAGTACACTTGAAAGTTGATTCGGTGCCTGTAAACGCGAACCAAACTAGTTTGGTTCGAGTAACATATCTAACATGTTTAGTATGATCGGGTTTGCATCGGATTTTCATTTTCGTTTGTTTTCCTTTCATTTTCACTCCTCCCAACCCCTCACCGTCATTCCACTGGCAATTCTATAGATACACGATCGAATTATTTGTAGTTTGTCATCTACGCTATTGGATAAACCATTATATGGATAAATTTCATTATTGTATTTCAGTAGTAGGTACACTCGATATGTTACTTTAACAAGTACAAGGAGTAGAGAATTATTTATTCGGTAAACATAGAAAACTAGTATTCAAATATTTTTTGAATTGTTAATTTTGTACATGTTCTATAATACATACTCGTCATTCGTCAATTACTGAGGCATGGTATTCAATCAAGCGACCGACAGAATGCAAGTTGGAACACGTTAACAACATTAAGCGCTATTCGAACTAGGACGAGTCCGCGAGTTTCTCGTTCGGTCGGTGCTCGTGGAATTACAAAAAATTATTATTATTATTATTATTAATTAACATTATTATTATTAACGAGGACATGGTTCATGTATCAGCAATTTCTTTTTGAAAAATTTCACGGACGATACATGTATTACAATAGGGTATACGTGTAAAGAAAAAAAAATGTAAATTGATGCCGGATAGTTATTTTATCTACCGGCAAAAGATGGTGAATGCATTATTTTTTTTTCGCCAATGTACGTTGTTTCTCCGCGTGTGTAACAAGTTGAGAATCGACGGATAGACCTTTGCGTCGACGAACCGCATCCATGTATTTCTTTGCTCTGTTTTCACTGTCTGCCTTGTCACCGAAATGAAGATATTCCTCGTCGGTGGAAGGTGTCCAGTAAGGATCTTGCTCGATCACCTACGATATACAACGCAGAGGTAATACTTGAAAATCGTTGGATTATTACACGCAATCGGGTACAACGATTAAACCGTATCGACGCGACGTACAAATAATGAAATGGAAATAAGGAAACATAAACTGAAATAAGAACAGAATTAAATACTGCATTACTTGTTTCGATAACGATAACCGTCGGAAGTTGCTCCGTTTAAATATTTATGAATGATTGGAGTAGAAGTAACGGTTAGCGACACGCGAGGTCGATTCTCGATCGAGAAAAGTGGAAAAATGCGGAGGAACGCGCGTTCCTCGGTATGAAAAAACTTGCCTCCCAATGGCTGAAAACCAGTTGAGGACTAGCCAGCCCGGACGTTTGAGTTCGCAATTCTCTGGCAAGTTGGAAACTCTCTGGTACGGGTAATGTTGCCAGCACGCGAAATCGTCCACCAAATCCAGTACTATCCGTAGCGATTACACGGCCTTGTCTCTTTCCAAATACAGCGTACAATTTTCCTAAAACAGAAATATTTTCAAACGAATGAGCGTCGACGAGCAGCATATGAAATTGTGATTAATCCATCTCATTCGAAGACTAGAATCTCATCGAATTAAAGACTCGTCGCGTATGATACAAAAATTTGGTTCCCTTTTATCCGAAGAAAGATAAATCAACTAACTAAATCAACTAATATATATATATATAATATATATATATATATTCATCGGAATATTTTGTATTTAGAATGACCCAATAGTTTTTCAAGAATCGCTTTAGCACTTGAATACGGGAATCAAAATCTCGGTCCGAATTCAAGAATTTTCTATGTACATGTTACCCTCGTACACGTACCCGTATACGTACACATAATAATACACGTACTCTATACCCGCTGGAGGAGTCTAACGCACCCTATCTGTACACGCACAACACACTTTCTTAGCAATCCCATTGCCAAGTTTCGTTCCCCTCCCTTCCTCAAGCATTCATTCATGTCGTTCAGTGGTTCTCTCGTAAAGTAAAACAAGTTCCCCGAAGGTTCGATAAATATGTCTCCACCGGATCGTTATGGCGGTTTTTATGGCATTAGGAGAATTGCGCGTGGAATTTAGGCGTAACTCCTTTGTAAAATGAAGCTACGTAGGTCCGATTCTAACAAGTTAACTGGAGTTCCACAAGCCTCGTTGGATAGCTGCACGGAAGATGCACATTCAATAGGCTTCGCTCGTTCGGTGCATTTTTTCAAGCGTACTAACCGGGAATTAATATAAAAGAATTCTCGTAAAAGTTGGCCGAACAGAACGCATCGGATTGGATCATGTACTGATCGGAGCGAATCGAATCTGATTGGATCTGAATCGTATCGAAATTGATTCGTGTCGAACAATTCCAGTCAAGCGAATCTATTCATTTTCAGGAGCATCGATGCAGGGAACGAGGCAAGCACCACCACGACGACGACGACGATGACGACGACGACGACGACAACGACGACGATGCTTCTCGAAACATTCGAGTAGGGAGAGCGTGGGAATGAGAGAGCAACAACTGAAGAGGAACAGAGAGAAAGTAGGAGTGAATGGATCGTGGCCTCCATCAATGAAACAGCGATCCTCAAACGTACTCACTCTGACCAGCACGGCGCGTACGTATCTATCGATAGATACTATCTTTCCTGTTTACAGATACAGTAATTATCCGTCCAGGTCGCCTTTTGCGTAATATTTGATACTTAATTATGGGAATCGTCCAATGTTTTCTACAATAAATATACATGATACTCGCGTATGTTATACGATGTAATTTTGCTCGTCGACGTTATACAGTTATTATTTGTACCGTATTATTTCACATTTTCGTATATTGTACATAGCGGTGTATGCCAGTGATTCGAAAAAGTTCGTTCTTCAAAAATCTCTGTTGCGTCGACGATCGTATGAAGCGCGTGCAACAGGAGAGAAAATCCATTCAGCGACTTCGGCAAGACCCAAGCAGAGAAAGGAACGAAATACTAGATCGCGTAACGTACACGTACGTTATATAAGTAAGCGTACCTGCACGGTCTGCACACATTGCTGTTCATTCTAGAATATATAAATAGAATTAATTATCGTCTTTCATCGATAGCATCGCGTTTTCGGATTGTCAGTGAACGTGTGCAGATCGGAAAATAGAAACGCGTGTACAATCGTATACGGATGTAACAAATATTCAAAGAGCACGGTAACGATAAGGTGAACCGATCTTTTGCATGCAATTTACGGAAACATTCGTATGACAAAGGTACCGCGAATACATGAAAAATTATCGAAATCCATTGGAAAGAACGAT
Organism: Augochlora pura; assembly: GCF_028453695.1. Lineage (NCBI taxonomy): Eukaryota > Metazoa > Arthropoda > Insecta > Hymenoptera > Halictidae > Augochlora > Augochlora pura. The sequence goes on along the minus strand of NC_135773.1, from coordinate 80,037 downwards.
TCCTAATGAGGACTTTCTACTGCAACAAACTGATTAAAAGAATAAGCAAGGAGGCGGAGACAACAAAAAATGCGATAAAGTTTTATGCTATGGCGATAACGATCGGATCGACCACGAGTGTTGAACGGATGAATGGAAGGATATTGAATAGTAGAGTAGAGTAAGAAATAGTAGAGTATGGCAGAGTACGCTAGACTCGAATAGAGCAGAGTGGAATAGGACAGAGTAGGATCACGTGGAGTCAAGTCGAACGAGTTGAATAATGCCATGAAGAGCTGAGCGTAGAATAAAGCAAAGAGTGGAGTGCTGTGGAGTGCAGTGGAGTGTTGTGGAATGGAATGAAGTGGAGTGGAGTGGAGTGGAGTGGAGTGGAGTGGAGTGGAGTGGAGTGGAGTAGAGTGGTGTGGTGTGGAGTAGAGAAACAAGAGAAGGGAGTACTCATTCATGCTTTGCCTGTAGCTGTTAGAAGTCCAGTTGAACGAATGGTACAAGTTCGCGTGGCACGAAAGTTGCGATCCGGTTGGATCTTTGGTTGATTTTGATTGCGTCGCGCAAGCTAGGGCACAGACTACGCGCAAACTGCTTCGTAAAGGAGATAGTCGGAGGAGAATACGAGACTAGAAGAATTGAGAAACGTGAAAAGGAAGGCGAGAAGAAAGGAAAGAGGAACGATCGTTGAGAAGACGTTACGTTTGTCCGTCGGTGCCTACCAGTGAAAATGTACGCTACTTTATCGGCGCGAAAGGATAAACGCGAAAAGACCGAACGCTTTCTTGTGTTTGGGATAAGATTCCGTTAACCATAGACGGTTCAGGATTTCTTTCGAGAATCGAGTTTTCATTCGAATAAAGCGTACACCGTTTGAAAAGTGATTCGGATCGATCGATTGGTAAGACGCACGTGAGATCGCGTCGAAAGGGAGATAATTTACAACGACCTCGTTTCTTTGACCCCAGGCTCGACCGCAGCATCGATCGACCGACGACGATCCGAACGGAGCAAGCTGTACGTCCGATTCGCGTCGAAAGAAAATTGCTGGAGAAAGTTTTCTACGAGTTACGAATTCCGTTATTTTCGATCGATCGATCGATCGATCGATCGATCGGTCAATCGACCGACAAACGTCCACACTGTACTCGCGGCTTCCTCTTCGAGACGTTCGAGATGTACGCGGCGACGTAAGAAACAGGAATCTGCTCAATCTTTGACGGTGCACGACGCTTCGCGAACCGATTTTGCGAGCGATTCGCTTCGAAATCGCTTCGAAATCGCTTTCAAGTCGCTTCCGAGTCTCACCGAAATCGTTTCGAATTCTTTACGCGTAATCGTACGCGCGTTTTCGCGTCGTCTTCCAGCGAACTTAGTCAGCTCGAAACACCTCGGCAAGTGGTCGCGTCTTGATTTTCGCGATGCAAAGTATTTTCGATGAATCGCGACGATCGTTGAATCGTGCCAGATGCGCGTGTACGAATCCGCGCTGTTATCGACTCGAGCGTTCGATCGATTTTTAACCCGACTCAAGAATTTATCATCCATCGTCGATCGTGAAAGGAACCGTTCGCGAACGTAACGAACGCCGACGAAAACGAAGATCGAGGCTGTGAAGAATGGCCGATTTGATGTGCCTGTTATTGGCGATGTTCGGGCAGTTGTTTATTCGCGAGATTCACGGTAGCCTTCTCGGCGTGGAACTCGACGAAACTGGTCAACGATTGCTCAACGAATATTTGTCCCTCGACGAGGGCAAGTACCTGACGGAACTACGCCAGTTTCGAGACACGACCATCAAGATCGATTCGATCGATAGGAAGAGAAAGCATCATCCGGTTCATCAACCGCCCAGAATTCTTTATCAAGTCGGGGTAAGTTTGATACCTAAAGTCGGGTATCCTGCGACAAACAAAGATTATTCGGCCACAAATAGAGAGATCGATTAATCAAGAATCAAATTCGCTTTATCCGGTTTCGTCCATTTCATTCGTCAAAGTTTACACAGCTATTCCAGATTGCGCGTTATGTGGTAATCACTGCAATACTGTAGCGTGCATTGCTCGCACGCGTACGCAATAACCAAGCAATATCGGATACGATGGTTCGTTAACGAAACAACTTTGCTCTGGGATTTCGACGCGGCGTTCGGGACGAAATGTTTTTAGGCGCGATTCGTCGTGCCATCATCAATGGATCGCGATGTAAATTTCATTGCAAAATAATAATTCGTACTTTCGATATTTTGGCTCGTCGCGGAGCCACGTCTAACGCGTTTGACGTATACTCGTCAGCCTCGTTTATGTTCGTCCACCTGCAGCTTTTCGTTTTCCTCTTTTCTTCTTTCCTTTTCTTCGACGCGCGAGATTGGTCGCAGGTTTCTTCTATGGTTGTGGAGCGCTCGTCTCGGTTCTTATTTGCCCGATTTCGCTGGCCAAATGTCGATCCCGTCAGTCTGTTACAAGTAGAAGCGAGTAGTTGCGCGAAAATCTGGCAAATCTCACCGCGCATCGTCGAGGCGTTTACATTCGCGCAGATATCTCCGATGTCGGAATGTGTTCTGGATGGTCATCTGGTTGTATGCGCGAGCTCGCCATCGCGTGAGCGTGCAAGCGAACGAGCAGGGGAGCAAGCAACTACGACCAGGTGTCATTTTCACTGTGGTTGTGAGAGAAGCGGGAGACTCGTGAGAACTTCCGGATGAATCGCAAAACCTTTCCGGTCCCCCTATTATCCCATTTTAGTTTACCGCCACCGGCGGCATTGATACGAACGATCTTCTGGGAATATCCCAAAAGGAAGAGACGCCTAAGGAAGAAGGGAGTAGTAGGAGAGAGTAGAAGCAAAGAACGCGGCGGAACGGAAAGGGCATCCGTCGACCAAGGGGGTTTCGAGCGAATGGAAAAGTCGTAGAATGTTTTTAAAGCAACTCCATCGGCTTATATATTCGGATGCCGCGGCGTGACGGTCAACAATGTTATCCCATAGCGGTAACTTTGACGTTGCAACGCTTGTGTTTGAACGTTGACGACAACGACTACGACCGCGACCGCGACCGCGACCACGACCACGACCACGACCACGACTCGACCAACGATAGATTTTGTTCGATTGGAACGTCGTTGGTAGACCCTGCCAAAAAAATCCTCGGCAATTTCGATTCGTAACGTAGGAGAATAAAAACAACTGAAAGAATAAAAAGTACAAAACTTGGACGGATCAATGAAAAGTCGACGAAAGTAACGAAAACGGTTATCCGTCCTCGATTTGGGGAAAAGTTCCATCATACGCTATAAAGGATACAAGACCAGATGGATTGTACAAGTATGTATAAAGTGTTTGGCTCCGATTCTCATTTGCTGCCGTAGATTGCCAACGGCGACTCGACAGGACGTACGTGATTGCCCCATTCAGTGGATTGACCGAAGCTCTTTGAATAGTGCAGTTAGACTAGATGCCTATTCCTCGACGATGCGACGCGAGAGGATGCGTGCTCTTCAACGCCTTTGCTACGCAAATTCCTCTTTCTTCAACCGACATCCGCGCATTCGCACACCTTCTTCTTCTCTTATGGCTTCTTGGCTTCCGACTTTCGACATGCTGACTCCCTTTCCATTTTCTTCTCCTCTCTCTCTCTCTCTCTCTCTCTCTCTCTCTCTCTCTCTCTCTCTCTCCTTCGAACTTGAGAGCGCACGAATTGATATTTAATTCTGTTACTGCAATTCGACTACAAGTTTTAAGAGTATTCGACTACAAGAGTTATCGTAAAGATTTCGTAGGCCTGGGCCCACAAATCAGAAAGGAAGCCGTTGCGGAATCATAGTGCACAATATTAGATTGCCATCGTTGTAGTTACCGTTCACACGGTCCTACGCGCATCGACGTATTACGAGTAGCTTGGATTTTCAGGATAGCGAGGAAGAGCTGCCCGAATGCTCGGATCGAAGCGAAGTTTGCAGCAAGGTGGATCTATATGGATCACCGTGGGTCGAGAGACAATGTCGTTGTCCGGATGGCCGTAACTGTCCTAGTAGCTTGCATGGAGACGACGGGCATACAATAGTCGATAAAACACGGCAATACAAGCTTTGCGAACCAGTGAAACATCTTCCTATCTGTCGTTACTTCAAGTAAGTCGGTTGTTCGAACAAGTTCGAGCGATGGAACGCGTACCGCGATGCGCCGAACCGAGAGTCGCGATGAGCCGCATCGCGTCACACGGATCGTTCCGCGTTCTAATCGACATCGAGTACAGAGAGCGGGTTCACTGTTTGCAGGGACATCACATGGACCTTGGCGCCAGGAGGAGGTCCGGCGAATGCGACCATTCAACGAGTCTACTGCCGCTGTCGGCCCAGCAGCGTGCCCTATCTAGTTCGAAGACAAGCGCACAGGTCTCCCGGAGGAAATCCAGGATTTATTTATGCTTTCGCGTGTTCTCCGCAAAGCGTAAGTTCTTTGACTCTGTGCTGTTCAGATTTTTCTTGATCGCGCATAATATACCCATTGCGTTTCCTTTCGTTCCGTTTCATTTGATTTCGATTGGCCAAGATTCGATGGGAATGTGTTGGGTTTCAGAGACTCCGGTGTCAACACAAGGAGCCTTGTCGACTGTTCACCGTACGCAAGAGACGGACCTCGCAACTCGAAGAAGTGAACGCGTCGCCCCTTTGCCAATGTCCGAAGGGTCATCGGTGTCCCAGGCGTCACACGGATCCGGGTTCACTTCCGGCAAGATCCTATTCTGGCGTCTTGGAGATTAAGACTTATAGCGGATATTGCGTGCCTTCGCAATCCCATCGTTCCGAAGCGGTTTACACCGTATAAAGCAGAAACTGTCACCGTCCGCATCCCCTTTTACGTCGCTACACAGCCCGCATAACGTGCACAGCCTATGCAGCTCGCCGGGCCTATACATAACGTTTGTGTATAGCTTGTACAGCTTCTCTATTATAATAAGATTACTGTGCGACCCGTAGGATCGTTGGACGAACTGCTCGAGAATCTGAATCGACTCCAAACTGCAGAGTGGATTAGAGATCGTCGACAATGTACAGTATAGATGTTGCGTTGGCATTGGCGTATTAGTATTTGTTGTCGTTATTATACATATAGAGCACATCGTAGGCTATATGTTGTGTATAGTATTCGTTATTTATTTTGGTGATCTGAATCGTTTTGATATTGATGCCGCCGATTCAGCTTAATCGGAATTGACGACCCTTTGGTCGTGCTGTATTCTTTCCGACGAGCATAGCACGTAGAATGTAGAACGTGGAACGTAGAACGTAGAACGTAAAAACGTTGTATCGTAGAACGTCGTATAATACGGTTGCGTATATACGCGATCGAAATCGTGCCTCTGCGAACAGAGTCGATCGTCTCGCAATGTGAACCGCAAAAAATTAACGAGTAATCGGATTAAATTACGACGAGTGTAACGCTTCCTTCCATCGAGATCGTTCGGTATCGTTCTCGTTTGCGACCATATCTCGTATATACATAGGTTTCGTACACCACCCTATCTTACGCGCTATACTTTGTAAATATTATAATTTTCTCGAGGACTCTTGGTAACGCGGTATTGTACCGATCTAACGCTATATCAGGAAAGATGTGTTTTTACCATTAGGCACGTCATCGGAGTATTACGCTATCACCGTTATACCAGATGTATCGTAAAGCTGCGGTAACGAGTATACCGATTCAATAAAAAGACACAGCCAATTAATCCGCCGCAGCTGCTTAAAATCTTCGAAAACAAATAATATGAAAAATTTCAAGAATTTTTAAAATATTTCTAAAATATTGAAAATTTCGCATCGATGCGCGCGAGAGCATCGTCGCGTCGGTCCGGTATTTTCGCGAGTTCGCTCGGCGACGCTAGATGGCGAAACAGTTCGGTGACCTCTGTATCGCTGGTATCGCGCGAAAAATTCTCGACTTCCATGTACGCTGCGCTAGATTCTGCCAGTACAAGAGTCGCGCGAGGAACGTTTGAAAATTCGACGACGCGTTTGCGGAGCCATATACGATATATGTACGATATAAACGTAGCTGCAAAATCGAACTCTCGCACGGACGCTTTCTGCTCAGCAAGAATTGCGGTAGCGCAACAGAGATTCGCGGCATCGGTCGCATCGCCCCAGCGATCGAATGTCGCTAATCGATAATAAGTTTACGAGGCGTCGTATACGGTATACGAAGTACACGAGACGCACAGCTCGCTTAGAAAAGATCTGGCGCTTTTACTTTTTACCGATAGTTGTCCTTTTCAATGAAATTTCGGTCGCGAATTTATCAGCTCGACGCGCGCGGTCGTTGTCGCGTTGTTGCTTCGTTACACGGAGATCGCGTTTCGCTTCGATAGAGAAATATTCGAGCGCATCGAGTGATCGTATACGTGGCTCGACCAATGAAATTGCTACGTAACTGTACCGCGCGTTTTCCACTGGTTCCATTTCCTTCTTTCCCTGAAATTCATTTAGTCTTATGAACGAGTTGCACCGGCTCGATCCTACCACAGGATCGCGCAACTAAAAAATGTCTACGTAATCTTTGGTCGATTAATCCCGAATGTATATTTAAAAGCGAAATACCATCGATTGTCTGTCAAAAGACAATGCGTGTGTACTACGCGACGACATTAACATTTCGCCAGGTTACTGTCTTTAGCAAGTAAAGTGATCGGTTAATGATCTATATTTTCAATTGACCGTGTAGAATATTTAACCGTTGCATTGCTTGTTTCGAGATCGACGCGAGCTACGAGGCGAGCTATGAGACGCGGAGGGCAACGGAGCAAGGAACGATCAAATTAGGATCGAGATCGAATAGAGAATTTTCCGACAGGGTATGCATTGGTCACTACCGACTATTTGGTCGGTGAGAACCACGGTGATTTCATGCTCGATATAGTTTTCTGGTATTCTATCGGACCCGCGAAAAATAGCGGTATCGTTACCGATGTGCGCCGCGCGCGATTCGTTAATTTTCCCGCCTCTTGCTTCTTGGTTTCTGCAAGTCGCGTTCGAGTTTGGGTTCGGATTCGCATTCGAGCCCATTACCCAAGTCCTAAACAACAGAATTCGTTTTACTCGATAAGACGAAGCAAATAGTAATAGACCAGTTTGAAACGCTCCTCCGTATCGCGGTATCGACGGTAGAATCGATCGAGTGTATTTTATGCTCGAGTAGTCGTGTCCTACTGACGGTAACGGTAGATCGTCGGCTCTCTAAAGGAGAACATTTTCACGTAGACGTCGGTCTTGCGTTTATCTGTCCATCGTTTATTTTATTTCGATCGATCGATTTTCGAAATTTTCGATATAATCCATGTATTAACCGCTGTAGCGATCGAAGAAGATGATGACGAAATCGTGCAAATAATCGAGGGAAAGAAAAGGAAAGGAATGAAAACAATAAGAAACGCGTAAACGGAGGATGTCGAGGAAGCGGAACAAGATTTAAGAATCGCGATGGTAAGTATGTAGGTAAGCTGTGGGTAAGATGCATGGGGGGGGGGGGGGGGGGGGGGGGGGAG